>NC_056729.1:825915377-826082877 GCF_019279795.1 Protopterus annectens | reverse complement strand
CCTAATGGGCAGTCATCCCCGATACTGTAGTCATGTAGTCCGATGTAATAGACATCACCAGGTAATATTGTGGTCCTCGCTCCCACCCAGGGGTGTGAGTGACAGATGCAAGCACCAATGTTGGTGCATTTGCAAGTGCGGGAGCAAGCGGGTGTAAGCATGTTTGGCTACCAGTATGCAAGTATTGCACTGGTAAAGCAATTTAGAGGTTAACCGAGTGAAAGAGGCTGTAACCAGAGGTCAGCAGTGCTTATCACCACACAAACCCATGCACAGCTGCTCCCAAATGCTTTAATGTGCCTTACTCCCTCCATATCCAATGGGCTTGTTCTGCCCTGCAACCAAATAAACGCCCTTTGCAAGGGTCGGAACCAGGACCCTGCACACACAGTTAATGTGTATTACCAATACGCCATGGCAGATATACAGACAACAGACAGTACCACAAACATATCATACAGCACAGTCATTCAACAGGATAGGAATGTATGCCATCATGTAGATGTATATGTGAGTGTTTATGTCCAGCATATAGGTACATACATATATAGAGATGTATCAGGAACATACCATGTGGCAAAAAAGCATTACAAATGAATGAAACAGGAAACACCAGCGACGCCTGTATTATGTAGTGGTGTTGCTCTATGTGATCAAAAGACTCCCTCAGACAGACATGTGTTAGTCGTACATGCAAATAGTTGTACATTGGCCGTATACATCACTCTGTGCATGTAATGTACATTAACACAACAGTACCTGTCCAATCATTATGTGTGAACAGTACTCTTGCAAGGTGCTGTGCAACATCATCATCATGATAAAGGTAAATGGGGTAACCATAGAGGGACCGGTAGTATTGTGTGTACAATGGGGTCATCCTCATCACATGTACCTGGACCATGTAGGGGTGATGTGCATACCAGGATCGTGCACCTGAGGGACAAGGGTGAGGATAACAGGAGTATGTTGTGATGCATATTACAAGGGTTGTATGTGTCCAGTGGGTACGTGTGAGTAATGGACACCTATGTATAGGGCAGATGTTGTTCTAGGAGCTGATTGTCCTTATGTGTCTGCAGGTGAGGGTCAGATGTTGGGGAAGGAGTGTAGGTATGGCCGTGGAGGATAGATAGGATCACAGAAAAGACAGCACACAGGGTTGGTATATGTCACAAGTGGGAGGGATATACCCTAGATAGGGATGGGTCTTCGGCATTCAAAAGCCCATGGGAACAGTGGGACGGAGGTCCCCAGCCATGGGCAACTGCCACTGCACCTACACAACTGCAAAGGAGGCAGTGCTGGGGGCTGTCCAGGTTTGACTGCATCACCCTGTAAATGTGACACTCCACCCTTGAACTGGCATATCTAGCTTCATAACCCCTTAGGGAGCCACCAATGCAAAACGTCTGGGACCGCATGACAGCAGATATGTACATGTCTGGACCCACTCCCAGGGGGGACATGCTCCATCCTCAGTGGTGGTACCACCAGAAAGTGGTGCAGAGCCAAAAGAGGTTGATGTCTATGGCTGGGCCTTGGATGTGTTAATGCCCGGAGCATGGTCAGCTGAAGTGGGACAGGAGGTTCTGCCGGGACCTCCCAACCCATTCAGCCTATGGTGTTGCATTTTAAACCCACATATGGCTTAGTGATAGACAACAGCATACAGGATTACCTACAACAGTATGCATAGATATCACTAGCAACCCAACACAACAGATGGTATACAATTGCAGAAGGAGCACAACACATGCATATATACTACATGCCAACTGTACAATGTGTAGTAGATGTGTGACCACAGCTATGAACAGTTTCCCATTATTGGCTAGTCACTGGGAACCCCACACAGTGTCTGTCATACCACTGTCTCATGTGACACATGTCCAGTCAGGGATGCAATGGCAGTAACACATTCCTATCATCATGTACTGTCTGCAGTCCTCACACCATGCTTCTGCTGTGCACAGATGTGTGTTTAGTGTGTATCACAGGAAACAAATGGTTGCACACACTGACCAGTTCACAGATGGCCCTACAGATGGAGGTCCCTCATGAGCAGAGTACTGTCATGTCTGTATTATAACATGCAAAATAGCCATTACCACACACATGTTAAACAGGCAGTAGTCTCAATGCAGCATAGCTACACTTACATGCTGTAGTCATGTGTGGCACATCACCCTCCTGTCTTTAGGTTATTTCCCACTGTAGAAAATCATTGAGGTACATCCAGATATCATCTGTGATGCCGTGTCAGAACACCACATCCAGGTACCACTCAAAGAGACTGTCACGGCCAGATAACAACATGTTTCTCTAGATAGTGTACTGTGTTTATCATGTGGATGGCTATGGGAACACCATCACAGGTGTACCACATGCAGTCAGATAGAGGAGGACTGCAATAGGTGCAGAGGCCATCACCTGACCATGTCCATCACTTACAATGCAGATGCTGCTGCTGTGCAGGTGTACACCTTCACATCCACCAGAGGGTGTGTGGGTGGGACAGGCAAAGTACACCAGGGAAGGGCTTGGAGACTTAACTATAAGCATCATCTGCCACACGCCGAACAGTACAGGGGTCAAACCCCTGCCTACTCATTATTATTACATGTGCATGATGTTACTACATGTGCCACAAAGGCGACATATTGCTGTGCTGTAAGAACATATGTGTGTAGGTGAGTGACATCTGCAACAGATATAGTAGACATACATTAGGTGTGGCACACATGGCTGTCCATGTGAATGGATGCCATTGTCACCACAACCACACTCTCTAATGGACATGCATTGACACCTTTGCCAGGGCCACAAATACGCAACCTAATTACTTAGTTTGTCACACTGCAGTAATGCACAGGACCACATACACCACGGGGGCTATCTGGAGGTTCTATGGGCTAGGGCATGTGAAAGTGCTTGACATCTGTTGGTATGCCAATGAGGGCTATACTGGGAGTGACTGTGGTTGGGAGCATCACAACCCACATGCAGACACAGGGTGCCAGTACCAGCATGTAGGTATGCATTGCTTCATGGGTGTGTAGTGGTTGGCTGTGCAAGATGGCTGTACAAGGCTGGTTGAGGGGTAATCCTTGGCATCACATCACCCAACAATGGTGTGCAGGGCAGGGGTGTAGTGTCTGCAATGTCCCACAAAGATGGGTACTGCATTATCTGGCCTGACATCCTGGTTACCAATGTGTAGGGCCATAGCTTTACAATGCATGCCATGTCTGTGTTTGACAGTCCTTCACATGGACATTGCCTGGGATGTGCACAATACTGTACAGTGACATATACAGGTGTACCTGGTTTGGCAGACACATGTTGTGTACACAGCCTGTTATACCTCGATATGCCAATACTGGCCTGGTGTGGCGAAACCTGCTTATAGTGAGCAGGTCGGCCCTGCACCTGCATGGATAGTATGATACAGGTATTCCGTGGTGTCAGTGGCATGGGTCCATACAGGGCACATGTGTACAGCATTGTCTGTCCTTTGTGGATCACATTTGATGGCACCACATATGTTGCAGGCATTCAGTGTGGAACATAGTGAAGGCACAATGCCCACATATATGTGCCTATTGTACCACTGTACAGGGTGCCATGTCCTCTGCAGACCACTGCATTCACACCATGCCTACTATCTGTCCTCAATGTGCATGGTACTAGTAACATAGTGGGATATCCTAGGCAAGTTTGTTTGTGCATGGCACATGGGTGCGGGACATATACTGGGTACTAGTAGGGCTGCATACTAAGTTCACCAGGCCTTTTGCCAGATGTATGGGTATGGCTTGCCAACACAGTCCCATGGCTGACTGACAGCTGTACTCCTTGTGAGGTGGTCAATGTGTCATAAGACGGATACCATATAGGAAAACTACAAAACCCGCTCCAAAACATGTCCAATGGTAAGACAATCACAGCCACCTCTACACAGGCTCTGACAGACAAACACACTTGGCCTGCCCTATATACGAACCCCTACCATATCACACTGCAGCAATATGCATTTAGAGCATGCACTACACCGAATACTACAAAGCACTGTACTTGTCTCACGCAGGCAGACACATGCATACACATGCATACACACACACTTGGCATATCTGGGATTAGAACACCAACCTAACTACTTTACTACACTACAGCATTATGCAGTTAAGAACATGCTACCGAGATTATTGGGACACAGCACTCCCAGAGGTGTATTTGTGGGTGGGTGACATCATCAGCCTTGCATAAGGTGGTATAAAAAATGTAAGGAGTGTGAGCAGTCTAAAAGCATTACTCATTTGTCAGGCAGAGGAGGACACACACACACAGCAAGTGTGGGATTTGAACACTGACCTAAGTACTTTTGTACACTACAGCATTACGCAGTTACAGAACGTGCTACCAAGATTACTGGGACACAGCACTCCCAGAGGTGTATTTGTAGATGGGTGACATCATCAGCCTTGCAAAAGGTGGGTATAGGAAATGTATGGAGTGTGAGCAGTCTAAAAGCATTACTCAGTCTAACGGGGAAACACACACATGGCAAGTGTGGGACTAGAACACCAGCCTCATTACTTTATTTCACTACAGCATTACGCAGTTACAGAATGCGCTACCAAGATTGCTAGGATACAGCACTCCCAGAGGTGTATTTGTAGATGGGTGACATCATCAGCCTTGCCACAGTTGGGTATAACAAATGTATGGAGTGTGAGCAGTCTAAAAGCATTACTCAGTCCTCAGGCAAATGGGGATACACACACACACGTGGCAAGTGTGGGACTAGTACACCAACCTAACAACTTTATTACACTACAGCATTATGCAGTTACAGAACGCGCTACCGAGATTAATAGGACGCAGTACTCCCAGAGGTGTATTTGTAGGTGGGTGTCATCATCAGCTCTGCCAAAGGTGAGTATACGAGTTGTATGGAGTGTGAGCAGTCTAAAAGCAATTCACAGTCCTCTGGCAAATGGGGACAAACATGCACACACACACACACACACGCCAGTGGTGAGAACTGAACACCTGCCTATTTACAGATTACTATTACAATACTACCTACTTATGAGTCGCACCACACAGACTACACGTTTCAAGGCTGTCATTATGACCTTCTAGGAATATGGACATCAACAGGGATGCTGGCAGTTAAGATGTACATACCTGTGAACCTGTGTGTTTAAAGTAGGAATCCATCCTGACCTGGAGTATGCCCACCTGTGGAATGGACGACTACTACCACTATACAGGGTTACAATGGTCATGCCCATACACAGAGGCACATAACCGACACAAGGTGTCACTGGGCATGCTCATACACTTAGTAGCACAGGGTTGACTGGGATGCACTCTGATTCTAAACACGGAAGGCCACAGTGGCCATGCTACTACAGGTAGACTTAACGAACACATTGTAATGGGCTCTGGTGTTAGTAGTTGTCGTTGTTAGCAGGAATGCTGTACTACATATATATGACACCGGTCTTTGACAGAATGTCTGCTGTCATTCTGGGATGACATGGCTGACAGTAGACAGGCTTTTGACACATATCACATGCATCCATGTTTCAAGGGAGTGGGGATAATACCCAAGTCGCATCCGCCCACACAGTGCCATTCCAAGGCAAATGTCCTAAACACAGGATAACTCCCTGACACCTACAGGACAACTGCATTGTTTTCTTATGCTAACCAGTGCTAGATGTGTAGCATCCATAATCACAGCTGGACACTGTAGATCCAGCAATGGGGAGTACTGACATCTGTGCAGTGAGGAACACCTGGCTGATGGCTCTGTAGTGCACAATAGCACTACCAACATATACCTCAGAACCTAGCACTACCACCATATACCTCAGAACCAGACATGTGGGCCATAACGCAGGTATGGATGGCTCCAGGTGGCGTCCCCACATAAACAAAGGCCACTCACATGTACTGACTGGTACCCCCATGAAAGGCATCACAGATGAGTCATGTGCAGGACACAGTGTCACATGCTGCATTCTAGGATGTAAACCTCAGACACCACCATGCTCTTGGACCACCAACACACATCCATACATGTTGTAGGACATATAAGAATACACCACCATGTGACCCTTGACCTGTGGTCTGTACCAAGCTCTACATCAACTGTAGAGAGTACCCATGTACTGACACAGTTGCATCATGTGTTATGCAATGCAATGATACCACTGTCTGTAACCAGGTCAGCTGTACACATACCAGGGGCCCTCGGTACTTTCCACCTTTAGCAGATGACTGTTGCTGTACACCAGTACACACCCTCATGTATGGATATGACATACATGTACCTGCCCTGGGTATGTACATGCCACACATACACACACACACACACACACACACACACACACACACACACACACACACACACACACACACACAACATACATGTAAATAGCATAGCTGTTGTTGTCCTTTGTGCAAACAGGTGGCTACAGCCATTGTACACATGCACATGTAATGTAGGTCCATGGCTGCTGAATGCTAACAGTACATAAGGTGTGATATCAATGTTGACAGAGGTAACATTCCCTCTGTACCGGTCACCCATTACACCCATCATATCATACAACAGTCCATGTGTCATGTATGTCATTACACATGTCCACCAATTGCAATGCCTACAAACATGCCCGAATGACAAGATTGTAGGACCTACACACTTGTACATGTGTGTGGATGTTATGCATGTGTGTGTTGCGGTTCCCTACATATGTTTCCAGTGTGTGCGTGTATGTATGCACACAGTTCTGCCATGTGTCTGGCCTACACAGGGGTATTATTGACAGCTGCAGACTGTACAGGTGAGGTTTTACAGTTCATGGTGTCCGGCCATGGACATGTGACCTGTGCCTGCTCGAGGTTACATGGGCACTACCAGGCAGAGGTGCAGATTGGGTACTGTCTGACATCACTTGTCCACAGGAGCCATGTCCCTGTTGGGACCATCCTGGGCCACTTGCACATGGCCTGCTGTGTCGTGGTGTGGACAGCACAGCCCCAGATGCACTGTTGCTGCTACCGCTACTATGGAAGCGGACATGTGAGGTAGCTCGTACAAGTAGACCTGAAACAGGTGATGTAGCATGCCTATGCCTCACTCCTACCAGATGTTCCAACACAGACAGCTCACACTCGCAGATTGTCATGCCACTGTCAAGAAATCCAACCATGTCACCCAACCATCTATCCAAAGCTTCAGCAATCTGCTCTTGAGCATTTACCATTGCCTGGATGTTGTTGTTTATAGAAGGGACAGCAGCCCTCTGAAGCCTCTGATCTTCTCTGTTGTGCCATTCACCACATGCCTGTGCCTCCATTATAGCCTGAAACATGCGTCTGGTGACACCAGCTGCTGCACTCTGTCTTGCAGGAGCATGTTAGCCAGAGGTCCTCCTAGAAGCAGCACTGGCCACGTGCTTGTGTGGGGCAACACCAGTCAGTTGGCTGACACCATGGTGTGCATGCACACCTTCTATAGCTCCCACACTTTCCTGTTCCAAGCTACCATGTGCCAACTGTCCTTCCTCTATGGCCGCTGGTGATGGGGTATGTGCAGGCATGGGATCTGTGTGTGGGGATGAGGGGGATATAGCTGGAATGGCAACCAATGGCACAGTTTCAGCCCCTGACAACTCTGCCTGTGCCTCAATCATACATTCATCATCACTGCTAGAGTCTGTGGGAACACTAATTAGGTGGGAGGATGGCATAATGGTTAAGGTGTTTACCTTACAGACACAAGGTACAGGGTTTGATTCTCACATGGGGTAATTGGCTAGGCTTGAAATGGCCCACAAGGGTAATTAGCCTAGTACTAACCTATGAACCTATGAACCTATGAACATCAGATGTACCGCAGGAGGGCAACGCACCTACATCACCTGTGAGGGCAGGCAAGAACTGTACATTACAATCTATATAATAGACACACACACACACACGCATGTGATATGACAGAAGGCATGCAACATGCATATGATACATCAGATGGCATGCAGCGCAGACAATGATAGTGGTAGTTATCATACATCCCTGGGTTGCACACAACAGCATGCATGTGTCATAGCAGGTGGCATGCATATTACGCAATCATAGTAGTAGTTAGCATACATCCCTGTGTTACACCATGTAGACCAGAATAGGTTAACAGTACACCTGCCTGATGTGTGGCATATGACCTTGACAATCACATGTAGTATGACATGTGATCTGCTGATGTGTGCAATGACATGCATACATATTTAACACAATAGTGTCCTGTCAAATATACAGTGGGGTAATGGTGTCCCAATGCAGTGTTGTCTGTCCGCCCTACAGATATACTGCACATGTAGCTGATGTGCATGGCCATTGCCGGGATTCATGAGGCGTCTCTATTGCTATAAAGTGTGAGTTACAGACACAGTTCATAGCCATGACTGTGTTCAGGTACAATGCATATATACTGTGGAATGTGACGCACATCACTGAGGTGTATACACACTAAACCATGATGTGGAAGTTGTGACACAGGTTACTGAAGGGTATACGGATGACACTACTGCACATCTGCAACCATATTGCAACAATTGCCAGACATGGCAAATATGTCGGTACACCATGTCCCACATGACATCTGTGTACCACACACACACACACACACACACACACACACACACACACACACACACACACACACACACGAGGAGCAAGTATGACATTGATGTCTGACACCAGCAAAGGGAGTGCACTGTATCTGTGGGCTGATGTGGATACTGTACAGGTGACTGCTGTCATTTTGTGACACCCTCAAGTTGTTCAACACACCTTATGTGGTGGATTGATATTGCGCCTACACAAGATGTACACAGGCCTGTAGTATGTCTAGTGTTCTACATCTACAATATAACTATTACACAAAGGCCATAGTTGGACCATGAGTAGCCATTATACAACAGGTTGTATGCACAAGCACATCATGTCTACTGTGTGCATTGCTCCATGTCTCTGGCCATCCTCCATGGCCATGTGTGTACATGTGTTGGCCAAATGATTGTGACGGGCATCTATTTCGCATGTCTGTGTTGTCCCATATGGCATACCCCCATAGATGTCATATGGTCCACTGACGACAGGGTTATACAGACAAAGGGTGGTATGTGGGATATGTTTTCAGGTTAGGTATGCAGTGTTGCAGCCAGGCCACTAGATGTCATGGACATGTCAAGATAGCACATCACATTGTGTGACATTCATAGCAGGGCTATGATCCACACCAGTGAATCCTGTGGGCTGGCCATACTCCAGCCCACTGTGTAGTACTGTTTGTATTCCCCACATGTGTAGTTCTGATCTGTAGTACATGTCCCTACAGTGAACAGCACCTCCACCATTGTATGCACAGCTGTCCACACATCTGGCAATGACAGCTTGTGAGGATTCATGTTGGTGAGATGATTCACATAGTTTGTAAGTGTTGCACATGGGTAGGCATTGTGATGCATTGCAGGTCCGACCTGTATATTGTGACAGGACCATACATTATGTGTACATGTTGTAAATGGCCACATGGCAGATAGATCTGTGTATTAGAATTCCTGATAAATAATAACAGTCTCACGTACAATGAGCTGCTGTCGCAGCAGAACGCCAGAGGTACCAAAATAGGAGTAACACAACATTATAAGCATTATCCACGCCTGTATGATGGCTACAGGGTGCAATGTGCATGTTAACGCATACATCAGTACATTAGACTATTCTATGGTGTATGCACATGTGTGCATACACAGAGTAGCATACTATAGTATGCGGCATGTGTGTATACATGCCTTGCATAGGATGTTACATTACATATTGTACAGTGACACATGCAACTATATGGAATATAGTTGTTATAAGTGCAGTACTGACTTACCAGGCACCTCCAGGCTCAGTGGTTGAGAGACACCCACCTCCACAATATCGGCTAAGGCTTGTGGATGTGGTTCTGCAGGTGTCCCCAGGTTGGCCAGTAGCTCCTCGGTACATATGATTGGGGGCTGGGTTGGTGGTCCACCACCTGTTGCACCTTGTTCCCTGGCGATTGCATTCACACGCTGTTTTGCCCATCTAATGAGGTCTGTACAGTGTCTGCACACCTGCTGGTATGTGCGGTTGTGGCCACCCACATCATTAACCCTCCTGCGAAGTTCCACCCACAGGGCATCCCGTTGCTGTGCATCCTGTGGCACATGACTGAACAGGATATCATGATTCTCAAGTAGGTATGGGATGAGGGCCTCATCCTCCAAGCGGGTAAAAGGGGGTAGCCTTGCACTTGGCATACCTGGAAGACATAATGATGGAGACAGGTCACAGTAACTCACAGAGACATACAGAGCTACAGCTGAACATACATGTGTATCGCATTCATTACATTTAAATAATTGTATTTGCAAACCTACATGACACTGACGTTTTTGTGTCACACACATGTAACACTCAATGGTGAGTGGATATCATCATCATATATGTGTGTGTGTCACCTGATTGCATTGCTCATGCTCCATGTGGATGCTGTCTTGATGTGGGCATGTCTGTTTGCCTGTACTGGTGTTCCTACCTATCAGCACATGACTGGATGTATCCACATTAATGCAGTTGACCTTCATGCTGTGTATATGTCACATATAAAGACTTACATTGCCTTAACAGACATGACCTGTGACCCTGCAGACTTGCTCACATAAGGTTTTACATGTATGCGTTCTGCCATATACATCTACATGGCACTGTACAGCAATTCAACATCCTGCCATGTATCACCTGTGTTGCACATGTGATACACATGGGACACTGGCTAGCCAGATGGTATTTGCAGGGATGGATGTCAACTATAGCATGTACAGTCAAAGTCAACTAGTAGGCTATATGCCATGGGCCATGTATGAATCTAGGATGAAACGTTACCTGGCAGTAGCTGACAGGCGGGTCTCTGGGGCCAGGTGGAGCAGTGCCACATTACTGATCCACAGGGTTAATGATGCATTTACCATGCGGTCATCACACCATGTCTGAGAGGGGAGTGATGTGCAGCTTTGACAGACAGTAATGCATAGTATGGCAGCACTATGTAAAGTGTATGGGACAAGGATCTGTCCAGCATGTGTAAGGTAGATGTCCATGAAGTATGTGTTTGAGATCAGGATCTGTACATGTAGCATGTCCAACATCACTGGGTTGGACATGGATTTATTCAGGGTATGCATCATGCTACATAGTGGAGATGTGGAATGGGAAGGCTGGTGTAGGCCATCTGCACATGGTCAATACCCCTTAAAGGAAATATGTGATCTGATATGGGTCACTTGAGTGTTGTGTATGGCTGGACAATGATCTCTAAATTCATGGATGGCACTCTCTCATTATTAGGGTTGCCACATATGACTACCTGACTGGTGTGGTGACGTAGCTATCACAGAAAAGACAACTGCCCAGCTGCATCCCTTACACACAAGTGTCCATTATGTTGGCCGCTGCCTAGGTGATAGTTCATGGGTACAGGGTTATTAACATAGGGGTGACAATGCAATATGTATCTGTCAGATTGTGGCCATATATCACACACAACTCACCCACAAAGCCCCTTCTGTATGTTGTCCACAACACTCATGAGTCGGCTATTGCTCCTAGGTCATAGTCATTTGCATACTTCAATAGGCAGATGCCTTCTGTTTGTCTATGAGGTATGGACTACAATGAGGTGGAATACAATTCATTAACCCTGACTTACTGTAGCTGCCACTGGTGTGATGAGCATGTATTATTCAGACACCTTCTGTAGTGTTAATTCTGCCAGCAGTCCCATTCAAAACACTCCTGTGACATAGGCATGTACATCTAGTATACCAAGTGTAGGTAGTAAACAGTATGGGTGATGATGTCCTATGACCTGGCAAGGTTATGATATGTGGTGTGAAATCAGCCTTACTGTCATCTACATCTGTACTGCTGACATAAATTATTTGATCAAGGTTCATAGCCTTCCAGACCAGACTCAGCAGAGTAATAGTTCAGTACTTCCCATTATCAGTGGTGTCTCCCCCTTTGTGGGTTGTGATACCTGTTGGTGTGCACCATTCAGTGTGTACACAGCCTGACATGGAGCTATGTTTTACATGATGTGTACGTGGAGAGCATCTTGTTTTGCCATATGTGTATGATACGATCTGTGATATGGACAGGTCCCATGAGGCCTCAGTGCAGCTTGTACCTGCATAGTTGTGGGTACAGGGGCCCTGTGGTGTACATGGATATATGATTGTGTACCTGTTGGGGGGCAGTATGTTTATGTTAGCCAAGAACCTATCTGGATTGCTTATTCACGCTCAGCACTTGTTCAGAACTGGTAAGCACTCCGTAAGCTGCTAATTACCATAGCACTCAATCTTCCTCATTACCTAGAGGTAAACAGTTTTTGTACATACTTTTCTCACTTGCTTAGAGTAAAATAGCTCTTGTACTCACTTTCCTCACTTATCTAGGGGAAGGTAGTTCTATATTCAGGCATGTCCAAGAGTCAACTGCCAGTGTTCTTTCCTGTCTATCTGATGAATCTGGACATCTTGAGGCAATGTACACATTGCCTCATATACACAGACAAGCCTCTCCGCCTACCACCCAACACTACAACCTGTGAGAGATGCACATATCTAGCCAAACTGGAGATAAAGCTCTCTCCAACCAAGCCTGACCCTGACAGTCATGTTGAGAAGGTAAACATTCGCATGACACCACACTCATCACATAGTCTCACTGAATCTACCCCACCATTAACTGAGAAAACTACTCGTGTACCAACTCATTAGCTCAATGCTTTCTGGAATTCATAAACACCAATGCCCTGGATCAACATATCCACACACCCACCAGGGGCAACAATATCCTAGACCTAGGCATTACCAACATGAGTGACCGGTGCTCCACACATGAAGTCGACTCCTCGTTGGTCCGGTCCGACCATGAGCTGAACACCATTGATATCCACATCCCGCCCTCACCCCCCATGAAGGGAACCACAGTATAATATGTCTACAAAGCCAACTTCATACTTCTTAAGACAGACGTGGTGAATGTCATGACACCCATGCAGATGGACAGTACTGTTACAACTGCGGAATCCTACACAAATGCACTCTATAAGCACTTACACAAGTGCATGGATTGTGCTATCCCAAACAGAACCAAGACGCTATACTCCTAATTAAGAAAACCAATCTGGTGGTCCCCTGCCATAGACAAACTGGACTACAGGAGGAAGACACTGTTGCAAACGAGAGTACAATCCCATGCGTGGAGGAGCTCCCTGGTCAGCCTCAGTAAGAAGCCACTAATTCCAACAACCATAAAGCATTCTATAGCTATGTCACATATCTCGATGTCAACAGCCAGATCTGCTCTGCGTTACAGCACAAAGGCACGAACATTACAGAGCCAAATGATATTGCCAACATCCTGCAGATAGGTTCAGTGCTACCTTTCTCCCCTCGCTCTCAAAGCTGCACACTCTAAAGCCAATATCACAGCATCCATGGGACCGGACAACATCCCAGGCTGCGTTTTACATGAACTTCAGAACGTACTGGCTCCCCACCTATGCACCATGTTCAATAATAGCCTTGCATCAGGCCTAGTACCCCCTGAATGGCACACAGCAACAGTTATCCCATTCCACAAAGGTGGCACCACAATAGACCACGGGACCTATTGCCCTATAGGCCAGACTAGCCTGGTCTGCAAGGCTATGGAGCACATCATGGATCTCAGTCAAAGAGACACTGGGTACCTCCAAACCTTTGACCCCTCCCAATTTGGCTTTGTTAAGGGCAGACCATGTCTCCTAAACCTGGTGGACTTCTTAGAGAGAGTTACCAAGGCATTAGATGAGGGAAAGGAGGTCCACACAGCCTACTTAGATCTCTCAAGGGCTATCAACACCATTCCTCATTCTGGTATTATCAACATACCCATCCACCTGAACATTAACCCCTACATCATGTGATGGTTTGCAAAGTGGCTCACGGACAGAACCCACACATTGGGAGTTGCATACCCTAGGTCTGACTGTATACCAGTTACAAGTGGTGTCCCCCAGGGCTCAGTCCTAGGACCCCTCATGTTCGATATATAATTCTCTGACATACAGACAGACACAGGAGGGCTTTGGCTGAAAAGATTTGCAGACGACTGCAAACTAGGGGCCATAATTGTTTCCCCAGCTGTTACAGACACCCTCTAGAAGGGTCGCACTGAGACGGATACCTGGTGTCAATATCATGGCCTCAAGCTGAATGCCTAAAAGTGCATAGTCATCCCCTTTCGATATAACTAATTATCCGCAGACTACCACATAGGTGCTAGTCCCCTACATACTGAAAAGGTAATAAGGGATCTGGGAACCCCAGTAGATAGCAATCTCTCCTTTGATACCCATAATGACAAGATGGTTAGAATATCCTTCTACATGGCCCCCCTAATCTTTAATGGGTTCACATCCAGATCAAAGGAGGCCATTGTACCTCTCTACACATGACTTATTAGACCCATTAAAGGATACAACACCCCATTTGTGATATACCTTACAAGACAACTGTTAAAGCTTGGAAGACCACAACAGTACCACACCAATAGGATTACTGACCTCAAACAGATGACCTACGCAGCCCAACCTAAAAAACTCCAGCTGTACTCGGTTGCATACCGCATACTCACAGGTGATCTCTGCTTGACATACAAGGCCCATGTCCAACCCGGTATTGCTGGATATGCTCCACCTAAACAGAGGCTTCTGAGAGCCACATGCTCTAGGGATATACTCCTAACCACAACGATGACTAGGACGTGCTGGACAGATAGATTCATGACCCAAACACTCCTCATGCTTTGGAACATGATTCCAATGTACATCAGGCAGGGCCCCTCACTAGCACTCTTCAAGGGAAACCTTGACATGTGGATGGGAGACAGACATGTTCCCCGGGGATCACTGCAGTGGCTCTGCTGGACAGACACAATAGCTCTTTGGTTCAGAGGCACAGGGAACTAACCTATGGGGGTGGTGAAAGCCAACACACTCTAGCTAGGTTTATAAATACCCTTGGTAAGACAGCCTAGTAACTACCTTTGCACTTATTACATGTCTTATGTGCATGGATAGTTAACTAGCTCTTCCATTTTACTTTGCTATCATGCTGATAAACTGTTGGGAGACTAAAAGTCATATGTATCCTGTTATTGTGTATTGTAAATGCCAAAAGACATAACTAATATTTGCCTAACATAACAGTAATGCTATGTAACTTGTAATACATATCTGCCTACAATACTGTACATTACACAGTTATTGGCACAATATCCCACAATATAAATCATAATTGCACAGTGGGCCAAACTTTGACATGTTATTCTCAGTAATACACCCATACATATGGCTACTGTTACAATATATCAACATATACTATCCCCAGTTATAGCACATACTTGTTGGAATAGCCCTGCCACTGACAGCGACTGGTGAGGAATATTTGTGTTCAAAGCCCTTATATAGCACCCCTTGTGGTGTATGCAGTGTTTGCCTAGTGACCTACAGCAGTACACACAAATACTACAAGCATTACTATGCTCAACAATACATCACTACAAAATAACTGTGCCCACTATATGGATTGCGTGCACTTTAAATACTACAGAAAAGATACTAAATACACAGACATACTGACTGTTCTACATAGCTTATTAGTAAGCTGACGTGTCGTTAACTGTTGATTCAATCCTTTTCAGTTTGTGTTTCAATCTTCTTTGTAACGTTCTGCTGGTATATACAGATGGTTTGAATGTGTGATAGGCCATCCTTTTCTAGTTCAATATCGGTAACGTGGTATCCTGACCACCAATTGGTGTTCCAAAGTAGTTAATTAGATGCACATCAGTTGTGCAGCTACTCCATTAGCCGATACCATGGCAAGAGTAGTGTATAACTGAGTACTCCTTTTGGGCATTGTCCATTTGCCTTACTTTCGAGGAAGACGGCCTGGATGTGTTGTTTGTGATGTATTTCAAGAGCTAAATGGAGACAGACAGAGATATATATTAGCTTCATGACTCCCGTGGATTGTGTGTAATGGCTAGACGATTTTGTTCTACATGTGAGTACAGCTGTTATATTTCAGAACATTGCTACTTATGCAGGGTTTGTTTGTACCTGATACTTCTGCAGATGTTTAAGTCTGGCAAGGATGTTTGGGCAGCTCAAGGCTGTATGGCTATGCATGAAATGTTATTTGGTTTACAGTGTGCTCAGCAGACATCCTTAATTTGGTGTACAAGTGTAGCATACTGTGCTGTTACTCAGTCATTGGTAACACATCCCGGTGTACACACAACCCTCTGAAATGGGATTAGTGCAAACAAACCCTGTAACATCAGCAGCTGTTCCATTGTATAACAGCAGCTATTTCACATAGGGCCATGTTAGTGTGTCTCTGACAAGGTATGTTAAGGCTTCTGCAGATGTCGTACAGTGAGTGAATGATTTGTGATGTTATTACCGTTTGTATTGTAATTGGTTTGGGTGTGGGGGTGATGTTGGTGGGTGTACATAGCAGATGCAGGTGTGTAGGAACTGCTTTTATACATAATCAATATGTGCGTGAGGGTTCCTTCCCTATTTGAACACCTATCCTTTAGTGGACTAATACTATGGTAATTGCAGGCTGATTCATTAAGGCACTGTTAAGTGGTTCCTGTATAGCATGCAGGTGATGTTAGTCCTTGAATCCTTTTGGCAATACATCAGAATGTAATAAAGTGTTACTACATGAAAGCTGTGTATTTCTGTCATAGGTATTTGCAGTCATTGTAGTTGTGTTGGTGACTGACCCGCTTTGGCTAGGGTTGCCACCTTTTCATATGGCCATAGTGGGACATTTTTGGGACACACATCAGAATTTACAGGCTGACACAAACCCACAGTCAGTACAAGGGATAGAACTTTCCTTTCTTGCCTAAATATAAGCTTATTCTTGTAGCAGTTACTTGCTTATCCTGTTTCTTGTAACCTGTATGTATTTTAGATACAGAATGAACTATTGTATGCAACTATTACATTACATTACATATAATTATGTCCTACAATCCCAGGACATTTGCCACATTTAGTATATTTGGTCAGGACACAAACACCCAAAGAGGGACTGTCCTTCGCAAAGTGGGACAGGTGGTAACACTATCATTGGCTCATGTCCATAGCACATATTTGTAATAGTTTATAGGCATATACTCTCCACATCCTTTGTTCATAAAGGTCGGTCGTGGCGGAATGTGTGATTGCTATGGTCCATGTTATACACATATATGAACACTTCAACCGCTGTATATGGGATACCTATGGAATCTCTAAACTACAGAGTTCTGATGCACACAGTACCGGGCCCAAACTCCAATACCCCACATTACTGACAGCGACAGTAACTTGTGAAAGTAACATGAACATGGAACACACACATGCACACACAGACACACTGCTACCCACCACATCCAAACAAACCATCCTACACTACGTATGAGCAGGTGGGCAAGCCCACCTACACCCCCCATGTAGGTGTCTGTGCCCCCCACACCCCCCTACTTTAATATTCTACCTCCTACATCATGCAAACAGACGCACAAAGCTAACCCACACCCACACATTACAGTTCCCCAAGAACACACATCACACTCAGAACACACACTTACACACACTACAGCCCTCAGAAACACACTTACACACAGTAACCTACCTGAACCGCAACACCAGAAGCACTGACTGACTGTCCCTTGACATTGTGATTTTACACCTCACGCATCTGGTGTTTTGGTACTGTGTTCTTTCAGTCCTTAAGCCTCAGGATTACGCGCATTGGTATGTAAAGCAGTCGGTATGTGGTAGGTACCCCATTTATATGTAGCTCCATGGTTATGTAGATGTTGTTAACCTATCTATATATATACATATATATGTATATCCCCATATATCGACATCTCTCTCTCTCTCTCTTTCTCTCCCTCTCAATCTCTCTCTCTCGCTATATATATATATATATATATATATATATATATATATATATATATATATATGTATATAAAACATACACCTTTCATTGGGTACATGCCGGTTTGTCCTATTTCAACACATTCCTACCTTTTGTTTTTTATCCTGTCAGTATACACAACTGCCATTGGTACATCTCAGGTAGCTTAGTGGTATATTATTGTAAAGATTGTGTACATGGTTGCGTGTTCTAATCCTGGCAGTGATATTTTACCTCTCAGAGCAGGCACTGGTAGTGCAAGGGTGATTAACGCACATTTCAGTGATTGTGTGTTCCACATGTTTATTATTCTGTGGAAAACTACCTATATATGCAAGCTGTGTTTAAGGTATACTATGTAACATGTAAACATCTGAGAAGATTCCTGTCAGGGATACTCCCCATTATTTGGAACTACATCCCTGATTACATTATACAAAACCCCTCACTAACACTCCAGGAAATCCTTGCAGAGTTAGTGGGGAACGGTGGATACACCCCAGGGATCCCGCAATTGGCTCTTCTCCACAGAGGGACAGTTAGTTAATCAATGGGGTGGTGACAGCAGACACTTTTTGCCTATGCTTATGAGTGGCCTTGGCTGTTGGGCATGTACCTACCTATCTAGCAATGAACCTCTGCATACAGTATGGATACATGCTGATAGCTTAATTTACTGATCAGGTATTGATTTACCTTGTGCCAATGGCGGTTGTGTGTACAATAGTTGAGGGCTACCTATTTAGGATGCACACAGTAGACCACCTATACATGACAATTTACAAGTGGTCGTGTGTGTGTGCCATCCATGTTTGCTGTGTGTGCAGGTGGAGAAGGGTGTCAGTCTATGAGTGCCTACACTGTCAGTGTGTGTGCTATACGTTCCCTCTTTGCCAAGGCATGGGCATACTGGGCACACCTCTGTCTGCCTACTGGGGCTAGCACAGTGTGCTTGTTGTCTGAGTCCCTCGGTGTCTGTGGGTCCCTTGGCAATTGTGGTGGGCTGTGAGGGCCTTCACCATTCTGTCCATGCTGCAGCTGTTTCCGCAGGATCATATTGTGTAGCATGACGCATACTATGAAGATGTGGGCACACATTCCTGGAGAGTACTGCAAGGCTCCACCAGATATGTCCAAGCAATGGAATTGTGATTTCAGTATCCCAAACACGTGCTCTATAATGATTCTAGTTTCTGCATGTGCCTCATTATGGTGTTCTTGCATAGCTGTGTGTGCATTTCTGATGGGAGTCATCATCCACGGTTTCAGTGCATAGCCAGCATCCCCAACCAGGTGGCCATATGGGATGTCCCTCCCTGGAAAATACCTGATACAGCTGTGAGGCATGCCAGATGTGGGAGTTGTGATAGCTTCCAGGGCTGCCAGCACACACATCCATGATAATGCCCTGGGCATTGCACATGACCTGGCAGTTGATGGAGGGGTATCCCTTGCAGTTTATGTAGCACCTATCCTGCTCACCGGGTGGTGACTTGATGTGTATGTGCATGCAGTCTATTGCACCCAGAACCTCCGGGTAGTCTGCCACATGGTGGAAGAGACACATATTGCTGGCCAACTCCATCTGCATTTGGGTGAACTATATGTGCTCATTGGAATGTGGTAACATGGCATCCAGGAACTGGTGGAGTACCCTGGATACTGATGCCTGTGAGATCCCCATGATATCCCCAGTTTGCCTTTGGAAGGTACCTGTGGCTAGTATTCTCAAGCTTACACATACCTTTGTGTCCACTGGGATGGGTTCCATTCTGTTACTTCTGGCTCTGAGGCGTGGCTGGCACAGCTCAACACGTTGCTGTATGATGTCCCTGTCCACCCTGTAATGCTCTACTATCTTCAGATCATGTATCCCCTGGTAGGTTACCCTGGGTCTGAACAGTCTTCTCCCGCTCCAGTGCCTGAGATGGTTGTCAGCATCATCCTCCACACAACCGTCAGTCTCCAACACATGCTGGTGAATCAAAGCTAAGGCTGCCCCTATCATGTACATATTAAAATTTCCCCATCTGTATACACTAATGGTGCAGAGTGTCTGTGAATACACAAGTGTGTGTGTGTGGCTTTCACACCTTATACTATTGTGCAATGGATGATGCTGGTGTAATTGGGTGTGTTTGTGCAATTCCATCTGTGGGGTATCTTAATTATTGGTTTTACAGCAGGTGCTGCTATTGTGGGGCCTTTGGTGTTGACTTACACTTAGCTGCTGTGATTCATCTATTGTCCTTTACTTCAATTTTCAACCCAATTCCCCTCCCATTGTCAGGCATGCATCCAGCTGCCGGCTTTCTTGTTTTGTACTTTCACAACCCAGGATTGTGTTGGGAAATGTGTTATGTAGCTGATCTACTGCAAGTTTGCTTTGTTCTGCTGTGACAGTTCTCTTTTCTTTGCTGTATGGCACCTCCCCTTCCCTGTTCTGCAGGTAGCTGCTAGCAGCCTTGTTAGCTGTTGGATATGGCCCACTGTGAGTTCCTAGGTGTTAATTACTCATTTGTATTCCAGTTACCATGTTTTAGCATTTCCTTATTGTCTTCCCATATCCTTCCTGTTTCAGCTGTGGTGCATGCTGCACACAGCTGTTTACCGGGTTTCAAGTTCATTTTCATCCATGTTCACATGAACTTTCAGTTACCTTGTGTGCTCTCAGCTAAGCAAAGCTATGGCTACATCCACACCCCTATCCTGCAGCTTTGCTTAGCAACAGGCAACCCGGATTAGCAATGATCCAATGTGCTTACAGCTATGGTGGCGCACCCCTCTCTTGATGTCATGTTTACCTCCAGGCCACTCCATGGTGTACCGCTATGCTGTGTGGTACATCCTTACACTGGTGGGGTGCTTGCGATTCGGTATTACTTGACTCATTTGCATGGTATTGACTACTAATTCCTAGATACGGCACAGAACATGGTCACAGTACCTTAGCAACCCTTTCGCCATGGTTGTGGTGTAGCAAGCGTGCCATTGAGTATTATGGGGATATCATGAATTGTGTTACATTGCAGTTTTATGACATCTAAATATATTTCCTTGTGATCCCGTTTGCGCACAGATGCACTGCGGTTTTACTTTGCGTTACTGTGGCCATGACATTAAATGTTATTTTTTATTTGTTGTGCATGTTTTTTTTATGCCACTGGCTATAGATTTAGCCATTGGCATATATTAACATTATAATATGTAAGTTTGGTCCACTTTCATGTCTTAGATTTTATGTTTGACAAAATGTAAACCGTTTTTTTTTTGGTTTACATTTCTTCATGCTTATGCTACACCTGCACCACTTCGTGAATCGCTATATACCTTCATTTGCATGCTACACTGCCACACATGGGGTAATTAACATACATGCGCTGGGAGCTGTGCAGCTCTGGCGTACGCTGGTAGTGCACATGGAAACAGCTCGTACCTGAATCGCTCGGCAGCCATATTTGGCACTAGATCAACGATGCTACTCCAGCGCCTGGCACAAGCTTCATGAACCCCGGGAAATGTCTTTTTATCAAATATGTTAGCTTCCTGATAAAAAAGATTATTATTCCAACTTCCTGAACTGAAGCATCACCCATTTTTAAAGCTATAAAACTTCACAATGAAAAAAAAATGTTACAGAAATAAGCCTTCAACAAAATAGGATGGCCAAAATCTGCCACAGCAACCATCTCAGAGCAGACATGTAAAATGATTAGCCTAAATCTCAGACAAAATGACAAAAATTTCATCAAGTACAATGAAAAGGAAACTCCATCTACAGAAATATCTGTTGAGCCAGAACCATTGCTGTCAGAAAGTTCTGCCTTGCATTGAGAATGGATGTAACAAAATGATACATACATGCACCATGCTAAAAGATGACCAAGGAAAATGGTTTACAAAGGATTCATGATCAAAAGGGCAAAAGTCACTCTTCCTAAAAGTGTCAGTGCATTTTCAGAATGAATTTAAATGGTTATTTGCAGAATCAGACCTGATGGGCATAAAACCAAAGATTTTAGGATTAATAGGGTGAAAATAAAATCAGTTCAGTCACTCTACACTAAATTAGTGAACAAGTTTGAAATCTAAGAGAGAAGACAAGGATGAAGCAGCCTGTGATGAAAGGAGGTAGTGCCAGCACAGCTAGCTAGACTTTTGTAAATAATTATATGTCATTTGTGAATATCAAACTAATTTATATAAGATGTTTGTGTTGCAAATGTATTAGAACTGTATGACACACATATATCAAACTGCTCTGTACAGATGTTTGTGTTGAAAAGGGATTTGTAAAGTGATGTGTTTAAAATGCATCCACAGTATGCTCTACTGGAAGAGAACGGAAATGTACATGTTCTATTGTAACTGTTTAAATGTAAATATTTTAACACTGGAAACTGGAAAACAGGATGTTAACCTCAGTCCAGCAAACTTTAGAAAAATATATGAAATTAAATTACTTTATAGGCTATGCCATAAAGATGTTTCAGTGTAGCTAGAGACACCAAGTCTGTACTAGGAAGCTTTCTGTATTGTCATTAGGGAGAACTAATTGCTGCTTTGGATGCATGAAGAAATGTAACTGTTTTATGACTTCAAGCATCTACCAAATATCTGAGTAAAAGCCCTTGTATTAGTATTTTTACAGGCAGATGCTATATACTGCCAGGTTCAGCAACAAGAGGTTGCATGAGAACTAGAAATCAAATAACCAGAAATGATGTCATTCTGCAAGCTATCCCAGCAGTAATATTTTAGATATTATATGGTGCCAGAGGCATGGGCTCAAGCTCAATGCCAAGAAATGTATAGTTATCCCCTTTGGGAAAAACATGTACCTGTGAATTACCACATAGATGGCAGTACACTAAACACAGAAAGTGTGATAAGAGACTTAGGGACACAGGTGGACAGTGGACTCACCTTTGATAATCACATAGATTCATAGGTTCATAGATTAGTACTAAGCTAACTGCCCTTGTGAGCTATTTTAAGCCTAGCCAATTATCCCTTGTGAGACTCAAACCCTGCACCTTGTGCTTGCAAGGCAAACACCTTAACCATTAGGCTACCCTCCCAACATCGCCACAGCAGTCAGAAAATCCTTCTGTGTGGCACACCTCATCACTAAGGGCTTTTCATCCAGAAAAAAGGAAGTCATTGTCCCACTGTACTCATACCTTATTAGACTCATTATAGAATACAACGCCCAGTTTGGTATGTACTTCTCAAGACATCTGCAGCAACTGGAAAGGCTGCAGAAATACCTCACTAAAAGAATCACAGGCCTAAAGCAGATGCCCTATACTGACCATCTAAAAAAACTCCTCCTATAATCTGTCACATATCGTCTACTCAGAGGCAATCTCTGCTTAACATACAAGGCCATGTCAGACTCAGAGCTGTTGGACATGCTGCACTTAAAGAAATCCCAATTCCCTCAGAGTCACACGCTCCAGGGATCTAAACCTTGTCATCACAATGAACAAAACATGCTGGAGGGATAGGTTCCTGACCCAGAGACTCCCCAGACTCTGGAAAAGACTGCCCATACATGTCAAGCAGAGCGCCTCTTTGGTCTTCTTCAAAAGGAACCTTGATGATTGGATGGGAGATAGGAAATTCACCCCACAGATCACGTCAGTCACCCTGCTATACAGGGGTCCAGGGAAGCAAATACTGCGGGAAGAAATAGCCAGGAAATTATTATGGCTAGGCTTGTGTATGCCCTAGGGCCGATACCCTAGTACCAACCTATGATCCTATGAACCTATGAATTTTGAGAAGTCTCTGAGTGAAACAGTGCATTCTGAAGTCTGTCTTGGACCTGACAACAACAATAAAAAACATTCACCACATCTGCCTTGCTCTATTAGTAAGTTTGTAGAGGATAGTAACTCTCTTAGATACAGTCAGGAATATAGTGAAGCTTAGTTTAGATTTTGTTTTTCTCTGTTTGTGTGAGTCTGTACCGCAATCTTATTTTAAATATTCCCTGTGATTTTGATGTCTAATGTCACTGTGAATATATATTTAGTATTGTCTTGTTCTTTTATTATGATTTATTAAATGCATTTAAACCTTTCATTGTGGCTTATCTGTGTAGAGATATTTAAGTTTTGACAGTACTTGCATGTTTATCTGGTGACACTGTGTGGGCCTCTCCTGATAGCCTTGCTCTTTGTCAAACTACCATTTGTGTTAATATTAATATTACACAGTAAGATTGGGCACCATTTGTTAAGAGCCTTAAGGTAGCTGCCAGGAGTGACTGATGGCAGTGAAAACTACCTTATAGTCTGGACAGAAGGGGGCATAGCTAGTACACTTGTGCCAGCCTTTCCCAGGTGTATGTGTATGTAAATCAAACCTCAAAGAGTGTGTGTGTGTCAGCTACATGGGCAGGGACATGAAGCACTGGTTAAACAGAGAGGGTGCTAGAGGTCTTGGCTTGGTCACTCAGCTGAGAGCTCAACTCAATAGGTGTGCGAGTGGGGAGTCTAACTGGGGATCTGGAGGAAGAGGAAGTAACCAGCCATGAGCTGACTGTTGTCACTGTCTGCTCTTAAAGAAAATTACACTTGATGCCTGGAAATACTGTATGTGTATCTGTTATAATCTCAGTTGCCAGTGGTGAGGATTGAGGCTCCTTGATTACTGGTTGGCAGTGGTGGGTTGTCGCACAGCCTTCTTCTCCAGTCCAGCAAATTATGTACTCTTAGTCTCCCTCCATCCCACTGGAGGAAGCAGAATCAGGTCTATATTTAGTGATCGAACAGAACTTTCCCTGAATGGCTGCTCATCACACATAGATCATTGAAAGTTCCATCACTCTAGAGGCCAAATGATCGTAAATAAGTTCAACAAATGACCATAGTTGGCAAACATCAAGGGAACAGAACTAGTATGTACTTAACTGGTAATGGATGGATAAGGAATCCTGCCTTTTTCCCACTGTAGTGCGATCTCAGAGTTAGTATATATAATTAGCGTGGAGTGCCCCCTACAACAGGAAGATTTGGTGAACACCGCACCCTCCTTATGTGGAGAAGCTGCAACCCCATACCCCTCACTAATTATGTATACCAACTTCGAGACTGAACTACAGTGGGGAAAGGGCAGGTTTCCTTGTCTCTTTGTTACCAATAAGTACATACTAGTTCAGTTCCCTTGATGTTGGCCAACTATGATCATTCATTGAACTTATTTATGATCATTTGGCCTTTCAAGGGAAGGAACTTTCACTGTTCTATGTATGATGAATGGTCGTTCAATGAACATTCTATCTAATTGCTAAACATAGACCTGTGATATTCACCTTGGTAACTGAATGGCAGATTTCTGTATACAAAAGACTGTCTCAATGAGCTATTAGTGAATTTGTAACTTTTGTAGCTCAAGAAAAGCAGTCAATATGTGTCTCATTATGTCTATTGTAACATACGAGCCCCTACAACTATTCCACTGAGGATATTCCAGTCACAAATACCCATTAAAAATTTCACATGACACCCTGTCAGTAACCATCTCTTCTCAAATTGCTCACCATTACCTCATTATCTGTCTTCACGACAGAAACTTCCTGACTTTTTGTATCTCTCCCAAGCCAACAAAACCAAAATAATATTCCTGGGCTCCAGAAAATTAACATGATGATACTTGTCAAAGTCCCCCCCACACACACACACACACCCACACACACACACTATAGGGAGTGCAACCACAAAGAGGCAGTATGCCAGAATTGGTGAGGTGAAGTAATCACTGTTCTTGTGTGTAACAAAACAGTTCCACATGTCAAAGAACTGACAACGAAGACCCAAACCCAGGTGAAAGTCAGACTGAAAATGATGATGCCAGAAATACTAACAGTACACTTTTTCAAAATCTGCCTCTATGTAATAGGGGGATTGAGCCATAACTGTAACCCAGGCAGCCGATGTTTGAATAATGTTCTGCTGGAACCTAATGGAGTCAGGGAGGAAAGAAGGAGAAGAACATGTTCTCTCTCAGTGAGGATGGATTGAAAGTGTATGCCTGAGCTCACTCTCTCTGGAAGTAACCAGTCACCAAGCTGAGGTGCAGTATGCAATAAGGGCTGGGATGTTTGACTGCATGTTCATGGAAGCAGGCACAAAAATTACTAAGCCCCTTAAAGGCCAACTCCTTTAAATGCTACATACAATGAGTGTTGGATTAAGAACTCCCCCGTCCATTTGTGCATATGACTGTCCCACTCCCAGTTTACCCATTCCTCACCCCAGGAATCAATGATCCATGATCCCCACTTGGCAAAGGAATGCATAAATGGTGGCTACTTATGATAGCTAGGGAACAGCACAAAAACAGACAACAGTGCACATATTTGAAACATTTTCATATGAAAGCATCATATGGACTGAGACTGCCACAGCTGATAGTTTGGACAGTAAAACTGGCATGCATTGACATATTTCTAGACTGACCACAAAGAGACTAGATTTCATTCCTACCATGTCGCATCCATGGGGAGAAGAGAGCAACATTATGTAGAATCAGAACTGCACCATTAATGAAATACTCTGAATTGGAAACAACCATAAATTACACACACTAAGCAGTCAATCCAAAATATTGTAAATAGGGTAAAAACTAATCAAACTCACCAAAAGGGAGTCTTAGTGTGAATCACTAATTGTTAATTGTCCAGAAAAGAAAACAGGAATACACTCTTCTGCAATATTAGCCCTTTCACTCCTACACAAACATTGGTAAAAACATTTGAGAAGAGAAAAAAAATGAAACACCTTGAATTAAGTGCTGTGGTCCATAAACAAAGAGCAGAAATCTCCTGTGAGATTCCTAGACAATGACACAGTTGTCAATAGCCACAACAGTCAATGATAACATCTAACAGTTTGAAGGCAACAAGGACAGCAGGACTTGCAGATATCCCAATAAGAACTTCATATTTTGGCAAATTTATTGAAACTGTGGTGAAAAAATTGGGCCAAACTCCTATTTCTTTAGCACTAAAAAGAGGAGAAGATAGAACAGTCTTCACACCTCACCTGCTGGCAATGGTTTTATCATCCCCCTTTTCCCATTTTACAGGCATTTTTTATGTCATATCAGTTATTACCTGCTGTCTACTCTCTCAGTTGTGTCACTCTTCTATCTTCTTTGGCAATGATGTTTGATTATGGAAAGTCTTTTCTTACACCGTCTATTGATCTCTTGGAATGGACATCATTGTCTGCTCTTGTCTTCTATGGCTTCATTTCTGAAGTTGTCATTTCTTTATGTATCCAATGGTGTGCTTCCTTATGCATATCTCAGGTACTTCATCTCTATCACCTTGAGTCATCTCAGGTACCTGAATTGCCCAGGTTTCTCTGCTTTACAGAAGCAATTATAATACCTCTGTTTTATATATGTTACATTTTAGCTTCTTGGACATTGTTCTGTCATATGCAACCCCTGAAACCTTTTACCATTTAACTATAGTACCTCTAATTCTAGCTTTGAGCTCTTCCCATTTCCTCTACCACACCTCACAAACACTTGCATCTATAAACCTGTTCCATAATTTTTCCATATAATTCATTTTTGTCTTCTTTTTCCCCCATATGTTGCTTCAATCACTTTCCTGCCTGTATTCAGATTTGTCCCATGTGCCCTCAGTTTTTCATTCCTTTCTTCTGTTATTTGCTGAAGTTTTTGTTCAGAGTGGGCCTGTACTTCCACACCATGTGAAAACAACAGCTTTATTGATCTGTCCCTTCTGACCTTTTTGATAATGTAGACCATCACCTGTAAAAACAGGACTGAGATCAGATCTGAAGTCTGATGCACATCCACTCCTAATAGAAACCCTCCATAGCAGTTGAATCTGTTTGTACTTGTGCCATTGGATGTTTGTGCACAGTCTACAATAATTATTCCAAGGATTTTAGGATTTTGTACCATCTTCTACTCTATTATCAGTTTCACTACAAACATTGGATAAGTTGTACTGCAACCTGATTTGAAATTAAGCTGCATACTCCCATCTTGCATTTTACTACTCTGTATAATTGTTTATCAATCATTGACCATCTGCATATATGTGAGTGTGTGTCTATGCATGTATGCGTGTATTTGTGTGTGTGTGTGTGTGTGTGTGTGTGTGTGTGTGTGTGTGTGTTTATGTGAGTACATTTCACATAATAAAGCTGCTAGATGAATTTGGAAGATTGCAGTGTCTGAAACAGTCATTATTTTAAGTTGCAGTTTTTCAATATATTTTACATATCTGCAAGGAGGCTAAAAACATTTTATAGAAAAACATTAAACATAGTTTTCTTAAAGCTTTAAACTGGCTTTGACCTACTGACGAACTATGTAATGAACTATTATTATTTCAGGATCATGAATATCTGAATATACTAGTCACAACTAAATTCTCCCATTTGATGTGCGGACTATTAAAAGAAGTACTTGACAGCACAAAACTTTCAAACAAAACAATGAGGCCAGAAACTTAGCTTTTAAGTCATTTATAACTTTCAGTGCAGATCTGTAACTTGCAAATCTCTTTAAATCTGAAAGGCTCCATTAGCACCATGTGCAATGTTTTCATCTTTGAGTTAAAGCAGGTTTTATTTTATCTGAAGTGTATAATCAATATGTAGGAAAGAACACACTTTAAAAAGTATATCTTCACCTCTTTTTGGGTAATCTGCTTTTTAAAGATAATTGCCAGAATTTCAAGCTGCCTTTGTTTTCAAAGGTAGCTACATTTTCTTTATATCAATAACGCATTTTCTGGAGAAAGAAATAATTGTAAAACGATGATACAAGTTACTGTGCACTGATTCTTTCACAACGAATGTCTATATGCAAGAGTTTGGCTTTAGATGAGTCAGCTTTTCTATAGATATGGCTCTGTTGCAATCTTTGTGAAATATGAGTCTTTTTGCTGTCGCTAACTTTGTATTTATATTTAACATTTTCCTGTTGATTTGGTACACAGTGAGTGAGTTATAGCTTTTGCTGCTAATGCTAGATATTGCGCATAATTTCAAAATAATGACATTATCACAGAAGTGTGCGTGATGTAGACTGCTGAATTACATTTGCCTAGCTAGGTTTATTGTATCCACTTCAGTAGTTTGCTTATACTGAGTCATCCACTATTATTAATCAGATCTATTTCACTGTACTCTTTAAAACTGAAAAAAGGTGTTCCATTGGTTCCTATGAAATTTCAAAATACATGATCTTTGACAGCACCCTTTTAGATTGACTGGTTACTGTCAGACAAGGCAATGTTCTGTTCATATTTGAAACCATTTGTTGTGTAACCAAAACTTCACAGACTGTAGAATTTTCTCTTCCTATCACATGAATGGACTGAAGAATGCATGCCATAATACCATCTACAGGAAACCTCACTTTTGCCAATGTGATGAAAGCCTTTAATCACTTAGAAGAAGCTACTATATTCATCAAAAACAACAACATAGTGTCTGTCCCAGAAGAAATGGAATGGATGGACCCTACTCTTTAAAGAATAAAAGAAACAAATCCTTGGAATGATGCTAGAAAGAAGAAACAAAAAAACGAATTCCAAGATATCGGTCCAAAAAAAAAATAACTCTTACAACTATATCTCTCAAAGTATCAACTGATATGGTACATCGCTTGTCATCTGTTTTTATTTAAAAAAGAAAAGGAGGGTTTCTTAAACAACTGAGAAACAGTAATGATTTATTCAGATTGTTCAAAGAGTCCAATAATTCTTAAAAAACGAAGGTAGGTGAAGATGGGTTACTATTTACATTATATATAAGCCAAACAAAGCAACATATAATACAAACATAAAAGTTTCTATTCCCCTACTTGAACACAATGAATACTTATCTTGTTAACTTTTCATTGATTTTACTTACAATAATTGAAGTAATTAATTAACTAATTCAACAAGGTACCATTCATCAGAGGTCAGACTCAAATGTAACAAATTAACATAATGTATAATAGCAGTAACAGTAGAGTGTTTTGAAAAAAGATGCTGTCATGAAGACTAATGCCTTCTTCAGTTAAAGTATGATTTAGAAATGTTGTGTATATCCTGGTTAAGTAATAGTAGCAAGCTCCTAGTACAAATGTCATTATTATTATGTCTAAACATAGTTAATATCAATTATGGCAGGTATCAAAGCTTCGTGTGCTGTTAGATTAAGCCTGACATGGTGTGTATGAAAGCAGCTGTGTCTGGCAGCTGTTGTGTGTTGCCATTTTCGTTTCTGGGAAGCTGTAGGTTGCGGCTTGTGATCGAGGTTTACTGATGCTTGTGTATTAAGAAGAGGCATTTTGTGTTTTAGCCAACTGTGATTTGGGATATTTTGGCAGAGAGTAGTTTGTTTATACATCTGCTGAGTGAGAGTTGGGAAGGCTGGAAAAATGTGTTATCTCTTGTTGTGGCGGCTTGTTGGGAGGGGTTTTTTTTTATCTTTTTGCTCTCCATTCTTTTCCTGGCTGCTGCCTCGCTTAAAGTGAAGGAATTTAGGCTTGAAGTTGCAGTGAAGTGAAGCTTTGTTTCAGGTACATCGTGAGCCTCTGGTATGCATTACACAGACACACTAACAGAAACACATGCTCCCAGGTTGCTATGGTGACAGCGACAGAGTGATGATAATGCTTAAAGGCTCTAAGGAACATTTGAGATGATTCTTGGCAATGAAGTGTTTGGTTTTTAAAAAAAAAAAAAAATATATATATATATATATATATATATATATATATATATATATATATATATATATATATATATATAAAAGGGCTGTTTTAAGCCACATGTACGCATATTGATGGTCTCCCATCACTTCGTTTAGCTCTTTAAGTTGATTCTTGATTAAAAAAAAAAATAAGCGCAATTTTATATTTAAAATGTATTTTGGTCCAAACACATTAAGGACTTACATAAGAATAGAAGTCTAAGTTATTGTGAAAGACTAAGAGCACTTAGTCTTGTGCTGTACCCTTTACAGTGGTCTGGGAGGTGAGCTTGCTCAGACGTGTTGGGCATATGGGAATAGTTGATTCTAGGGGTGTTTGGGGTTACCAGGAAGTGCTATAGAGTCATCAGATTTCCTTCATGGAAATATCTGTGGGAATGGAACATGAACTAGTGAATGGTATTCTGGCAAAACTGGATGGGCATTGTTGCCCGTGTTTGAAGTACTGATACGTGTGTATGTAAGGATGGAAATATACTTATAACAAATAAGAAACTAGAAGGGTCTCATAATTTAAAGTCTATGGACTGTATAAACATGCTTGGAAGGAGCTAATAATAAGAATAAGAATTACAGCTTGTGGTCTCTTAAATAACTAAGCAACAGCCAAAAAAAAAAAAACACAATAGTTATGCAATGTATGATTTTAGTAAATCCTGACATAAAATAAATAATCGTCATATAGGATGAAGTAGTCTGCTAAATTTAGATAGTAAAGACAGGTTTTAAGAACATGGGCTTGTGTTTAATAACACTACTGTGTTAACTTGTCATAAATGACATACACTACATTGAACATCAAGGGGAAGCATGATGATTTTCTTATATAAATAAATATGCATAACAAGTCATGCAACTGCTTTAACTCGAAATGTAGTCTTTGTAACCCATCTTATATAAGTAAATATGCATAACAAGTCATGTAATTTCTTTAACTTAAATTGTAGTTTTTGTAACCCATCTTGACCATATATAATACTTAAGTGGTTACCAAGGTAACTAATGCTTTATACATGACATCAAAGTGGCAAAGTTCTTAAAGAGAAACAATAGAAGTGTGAACTTGAAATGCCACAGAATGTAGCAATCATATTCTGAACAAATAGTACTAAAATGAATATATACACTCAGTTTAATAACATGGGCTTGTGTATAATAATACTACTGTTCTTCTCAGGAGCTGCAATAGTGCTGTTTCTACAGCACCAGCTGCCAATACTATGGCCGAACAGGACTGCCTTTTTGATTCTCTTTTTAAGAGGATGGACTCGCTTTGTGCGAGGTTGGACAAACTGGATTCTCAACAACAAGATATGAGAAATTTAATTCTACCACTGTCTGGCAACACGAGAGTCAGTGTAGCCAACCCCACGACAGCCGTTTCTACACCAACGCTTGATGCGACTGTACCAGCAGTTCAACCGAACGAGAACGAGATCAATGAAAGGAGTGCATCGGTTACTTTGGATAGTAATGTCAATACACATCCGGAGCCAGTCGTGAGCAGTGTTTCTTTCTCTAATAACCATGTTGCAACAGCAGTTGCCCCCACAGTGGATGTTCAAGGAGGTACTATTCACCGGAATTTGGTTGCCTTACATCGAATGGGAATCCCTAATGAGCAGCCCGAACGAGATTCTTTTAATTGGCTGCCTGTACTTGGGAATTGGATTGCTGAAGGCTTTACACTTATGAGGCATGTAAATTCGGGCTATTGTGAGCGGATGCCGAACCAAGCAGGCTGTCAAGAGGTAAATAATACTATTGATATTTCATTTAAACTTAAATTGTTTGACAAATTACTAGTCAAACATAAGAAATTGCAATTAGAAATATCTTATTTCAAAGAATGCCTTGAATGTAAAGTTATACCGAAGGGATTAAGACATTACCAATACCCGACGGGTTTGGTCCCGAATTCCAAGTTTCATAAAGATCTAATAATGTTGTTTGATAGGCAGGGTTTTGACCTGCTGGCATTGATGATTAAACACTACACTATTTGATTTTACCAGTTGATCATTGAAATTACTGAGTTGGATTCTACTATCAAATCACATGATGAATTCAACAGATATAAATTTGAATATAGTCGCTGCTTTAGCAGCATTGACCAATACTTGAACAAATTAAAATTGAATAAAGTTAAAAAGCTTGATCGGGACTGTAAAGCCTATGAGCAAGGGGTAGCTTACCCGCTTCCCGCTCCATCGCAATCTTGGCAACACCCCTCCAACAACACACATGAATGTACTGTTGACAATAACGGGGTTTCTACTAGCAATCACATTAATAACATACCTACCACTAGTATAAGAGACTTGGATTTAAGAGACTTGGATTCATTTGCAGTAGACCCTCAAATAGAACCTACAGTAAGAAGAAGTGAGAGGTTGCAGAACCGGAAGCAACAGTCTAACAATGGGGGTCTATCTACCCATATTGGTCAACAACAGGTTTTTCACAATGTCAACCGCTTGGGAGCTATTCCCAAGCTTCGCAACAACAACTACCATCAGAACGAGGTGAACTTTCAAAAAACAACAAGGCAACAGAGACTTTAATGGATATTCCAGTCAGCATTCTCAGTTCTTCCTTACTTAACATCAACGAGGGGAGTATTGCTGTGGATAATGCTGACATGGACTATATTGACCCTTTGTGTATTGGTAACCAAATTGCTCCTGTAGTAGATTTGTATAACATTAATAGAAGTATTGATTCTCACTTAGATTACCTTTGCGGTGTTGTGAAACCAGTAATCACAACTAACCAAATTGGTGATTTCAATATATATAATTTTTCCACAGTACCGATTTCAGGAGATTTGGCTGATTATTTATCTAAGGGTCAAACATATGTACCCCAGCACAAATTTGACTTAGCAGGTACTATCTTGGATATTAAATTGTATACTCGCAAACTCAATTTCAACTTGATGCTAGGATGTAACTCTAACAACTTTACTAACAACTTATTTAGGGTACCCAGTACTTTTAACCCCCCACTGCACCCAATTATTCAGTCTTTTGAAAATATGTGCGAATTAGACTTAAGACAGAGGTCTATATCATCGTTTAACATTAAAAATGCTAACTCTTTTAAGAAAGAGCAAGAACTACTTGATTTTGTTAAGGCACATAGTTTACGTATTTGTAAACCGGATAAAGGAGGGGGTGTAGTAGTGTTTGATAAGGTTGATTATTTCGACCGAATGCTCAATTTGTTAGATAATGATTCTTATGCTTTGAGTTCAAGATCTGAGATAAACAAGGCTTATTCTAACATTAAAAACAGCCTTGATGAAATGTTTATTGAAGGTCGACTTCAACAAGAGCAGTACAATTATTTAACTACGCTACACCCTAGGTATCCTTGCCTTTTTGGGATCCCAAAAATACACAAGGATCTTTCTAATCCACCCATGCGTCCCTTAGTTGACGGACGTGGATCCCCTACGTATTCATGTGCTAAATTAGTAGATTCTATATTACAGAAATATTTGGTGCAAGAAGAACAAATATGTAAGGACTCGTGGTCCTTCCTGGCTAAAATTGGGGAGTTGATATTTGACAAAAACTGCAATTTTTTAACAGTTGACGTCAAAGATTTATACACCTGTATCCCCTTAGAACTAGCCATTGACTGGGTGGGGTTCACCTTAAGGAGGAAACATGCATCTGCAGTTGAAATATCATTAGTTATTGAACTGTTAGAATTAATTTTATATAATAATTACTTTATTTTGGGCGAGAATTTTTACCTACAAAAAATTGGGGTAGCCATGGGTTCGCCTTGTGGGGCTAGTTTGGCCAACATGGTTATGTCATATTGGGAAAGAGAGCATGTGTTCAATAACAGTAGACTTATGCAGAAGATTAAGTATTATACACGTTATTTGGACGACATTTTCATTTTGCTTGAAGGGGATGAACCCGAATGCAACTTGATTTTGGACTCCTTTAACACCTCTACAGACTTCCTGTCCTTCACCTCCCATTTTAGCAAGAGTGCTATAGCCTACTTGGATATTTGGTTGGTTAAAAATGTTGAGTTGAACAAATATGTAGCTAGTATTTATAGAAAACCAACGCATTCTAACTCGTTTTTACATTACAGCAGCTGTCACCCGAGCTACCAGAAAAGGTTGGTAGTCAAGGGACAGTTAGTAAGAGCAGCCCGCATTGTGAGTTTAGATGATGATTTTTACAATGAGTGTAAATTACTCGTGGACATGTTCCTACATAGAGGTTACCCTCAAACTTTACTTGACAACCTAGTGAGAGAGGTGAGTAACCAAAGACTCAATGGTATGTATCAACCTATACTTAGGATAGATACATATGGAGATTCTAGTAACTCTCCTACCTCTGAATTAGTGACAACTGGACAAGTACCCATGTCTAATACCAACACTAGATTAATTTTAACTTATAATGTTAATAGTTATTACATTTTTGACATTATTAAAAAGAATTGGGATATTTTTAGAAATAACCATGCAGTATTTAGAAAGGTAGGTAGTGGACCTGAGATAACCTTTCGGAGGGGTAAACATTTGAAATCTTTACTAGAACAGTCTGATAGTAACCCCACGCGAACACCTGGTATGTATAAGTGCCAAAACTGCAACCAGTGCAAGCATATTTATGAATCTAATAGATTCACAGTCAATAACCAATGCTTTGAACTGCGTTGTAGATCTACTTGTAACACTCGCATGGTTGTTTACTTGGCTCAGTGTCAAAAATGTGCAGGGTTTTATGTGGGTAAAACTGAGCGTAGGTTACGTGAACGAGTTTACGAGCACCAATATGCTATCAACAAAGAGAAACAAGAAAATGCTTTAGCTAAGCATATTACAATGTTTAGGGATCATTCTTTCAAATTTATTGTGATAGATCAGATATCTGAAAATAAGAGGGGGGCCCCTTCACATTTACTATTAGAAGGGTTAGAATTAAGATGGCAGATTAGACTTAACGCTTATGCATTTCCTGGATTAAATGACAGTTGCTCTATTAGCAGTTTGCTAAAATTGAGAAGTCTTTTGAGATAGGGTAAGTTCTGCAAAGTCTTACTAGTTTTAGTAATTTGAGGTTAATCACCATTCTCTTTCCCTTCATATATATACATATATTTTTTACGTTTTGATCTAGGTTTTGGTTAATTTAGAGGAAGCTCGAACACATAGGCTCTAGTTTGTTTTATTACATTTTATCACATTATATTTATTATACACTTTTACTCATAGTATTTTAATACATTTTATTTGTACTTATACTTAACAATGTCTATTATTAACTAAGACACGTTAACAACAGGTTAGCTTAGTGGGGTTAAGCTACAACCTTTGTATTATTGTTATTATATTGTCATTTCATTTCATGTTTTTTCCTTTAAATTTTAATTGTATTTAATAGATTGATTGCTTTAATTGATTGTCTAATCAGTCTTTTGAATAGTATAAAGTTATCGTGTTGCATTCTGTGTATTGTCTGAAGAAGTCTGCGTATTAAGCAGACGAAAAGCGCTTTACTTTCATTAAAGTTTAGAGGTGTCCTGTGGCTTGTATTTTGGTTTCTTGCAAACTTTAGTCGCACTACTTTGGATCTTTTGTGTTATTCATAAATGACATACACTACATTGAACATCAAGGGGAAGCATGATGATTTTCTTATATAAATAAATATGCATAACAAGTCATGCAACTGCTTTAACTCAAAATGTAGTCTTTGTAACCCATCTTATATAAGTAAATATGCATAACAAGTCATGTAATTTCTTTAACTTAAATTGTAGTTTTTGTAACCCATCTTGACCATATATAATACTTAAGTGTTTACCAAGGTAACTAATGCTTTATACATGACATCAAAGTGGCAAAGTTCTTAAAGAGAAACAATAGAAGCGTGAACTTGAAATGCCACAGAATGTAGCAATCATACTCTGAACAAATAGTACTAAAATGACAATAGACACTCAGTTTAATAACATGGGCTTGTGTATAATAATACTACTGTTTTAACTTGTCATAAATTACATACACTATATTGAACATCAAGAGGAAGCATGATGATTTTCTCATATAAGTAAATGTGCATATACTTATACAGTTATATAAGTGCTTTAACTTGAATTGTGGTTTTGTAACCCATCTTGACCATACATAATACTTAAGCTGTTACCAAGGTAACTAATGTTTTATACATGACATTAAACTGACAAAGTTGTTCAAAGGAAACAAAAGAAGCCTAAACTTGGAATGTCACAGAATGTAACAACCACATTCTGAACAAATAGTATTAAATTGACAATAATCACTCAGTTTAACCTTTGCTGATTATACAAAATAGAATGTTGCCATTTAAATCTAGAAAACTTTCAGCATATGCCATAAAATGGCACTTTATAAATATGGAAAGGGAATTTGTAATCATTAATCACAATAAGTGATTTTTTTGTTTTTAACCTATAATTTCACTCATTTTATAATAAGAAATGACAGATATGAAACATCCTTATGTGTAGGAAATGGGGGGAAGAGAGATGCACTGATAATTAAAATGCACTAACTTTCATCGGTGTTCACATAAAACAAACTTGATGCTTTAAGTAAGTTAGCAACAAACAAAGTGATTACTTAAATGCTGGCAAACAATGAAATAAAACATATCTAGTAAAATACATTGTACTATAAACATTAGGTATAAATATTATTGATATCTATTTATATTAAGTAATAAGGTTTAAAAGACTTCATCAGTAAGGATAAATACGTTAAATAACTGTGTGCTATAATCTTTTACAAAGGTTTTATATATGATACAGCCTACTTTACTATGATTGAATTGCTTGTCATCTATCACTCATGTAAATATTAATTGCTTATACAATATGTAGACATTTATATTGTACTAGAATTCTGTCTAATCTACAATAGTACTATATCTGTTCAAAATAATATAAATATTGCTTATTCCTATTACAAATATTTTCCATATGATAATTCACTTTATGGAGCTCAGATCTTCTGGATTGTCAAGATATAAGTAATAATCTGATGGACTTAGATTTATCCATTAGATTAGGATGATTTTCATTCCATGGCTAGTGCAGATCTTAGTTTTGTTAACATTTATTAATTTAAATTTATTTCACAAAAGCATTTTTAGTATGCCTGCCCAACACATTACTTTATTGGTAAACACTCAAAGTATAAAACTGATAATTTCCTTTAAAATCTCAAACATATACTTTATAGTTATCAAAGGAAAATGTTTAATAGTCACAATAAAAAAAAATACAAAGTCTAAATAACCTAAGATGGATTTAACTTTATTATCTTTAAATACCAATGGCTTAAATAATCTTAGCAAGAGATCAAATCTACTGAAATATTTAAAACTGAACAAAGCACAAATTGTCTTCCTTTAAGAAACTCATTCAAAACAAATGACAATTACAAATGGAATCCTAAAGAACATGTTATATTGGCACAATCCACTTATAAGACAAAGACAAAAGGGGTAACAGTTTTATGGAAAATAAATGTGATTAACCCAGAAATAATGTATTAGTATGATGATAAAGAAGGCCTTATGGCATTATTAATAGTTAAATATAATAACAGACTAAGGGCCCTAGTCAGTCTATACTAGTTCCCAGACATTACGGACTGTTAAAAAACACTTGGATTTCATTTCCAATAATTATAAAGGCCACTTAATATTAGAAGGAGATTTTAACTGCATATTTGATATTTCTGAAACTACAAATAAAATACCGCTGCATACATCTGCTGTTCTGCTGTATCAAACGCTTTAAACAAGTGGGTAGAATCATTTCATCCTGTAGATACTTTCAAATTTAAAGAAGATAAATCTTTGTTGTTTTCCCATCAAGATCACAGATTTGGTACCCAAACTAGAATAGATAAAATATTTGCTGCCCATGAATTACACTCAGAATCATTCATTTCTCATTCACTCCCTGCCTCTTTTTAGACCACAATTCAAGGATATTAAAACTTCAAAATGGATACAAACCATTAATCTTTAACTCCAGAATTCCAGCATATATAACTAAAATTAAGGAGTTCAAACCCTAGTTATTATCTGAATTACACTTCTTCTTAGATATTAATTACACCACAGAGATAAATAAAATAATGATATGGGACTCATTAAATGCTTACATATATATGGTAAAACCCTAACTTGGTATAAAAAAATCAGAGAATGGGATTCTGAATTATTAGCTCTACAATCCAAACGTTTGTCAGTAAAATCTGAAAAAAATCAAAATTATTTAGAGATGAAAAAGAAAGTAGAAGTATTAAACAATAAATACAACAGAATTCTAATATATAAAACTAGTTCAGCTTGAGAAAAACTAAAAATTAATACTTTGGCCACTTCTCCCAAATATCTACATAATTTATCCACAAGAATCAAAATACAATCAAAAGCTAATAACATTAAAAGTATCTTCCATGAAAAAAAGTGAAAATATCTCAGATATAGGTGACATTCTTGATGTCTATAGAAATCACTATGTGGAACATTTCCAAAAAGAAAATATACAAATCGATCAATTAAATCTAGATGAAAAATGTTCTAATATAAAAAAACAGAAAAATTAAAACTAGATCTGCAAGCACCCATATCCTACAAAGAAATTACAGATACAATAAAAGAGTGTAAAAATAATAAAGCTCCGGGTATAGATGGCATAATTATAGAAAAAAGATACTATCCCTCTTCCATAAAACTTTATTAGAAATTCAGTCAAAAGCTTTAATACCACCCTCTTGGCGATATTCTTTAATCACACCAATCCTAAAGGAAAACAAGTCCCCAAACCTCTGTACCGCATATAGACCTATATTATTATTAAATAATGACTATAAGATATTTATGGCAATATTAACTAACAGAATGAAAATACCACTATCTAAAATAGTAAATAATGATTAGACTGGATTTATATATCATAGACACACACATGACAATATTAAAAGGATAATTTTCTTATAGATTATGTTAATAAAGAAAATAATGAAACACTCACAATTGGCTTAGATATAGAGAAAGCCTTTGATTACCTAAATTGGGACTATTTATTCAAAATACTAATGCTATTTGAATTTCCTGCATCCTTTGTTCATCTCCTAAAGAATATATATACAAATAATTTAGTGTATGTCAAGTTAGGTCCTTTTACCTCTGAATCTAATCATATAACAAAAGGCACTAAACAAGGATGTCCCTTGTCACTGATTCTATTTGCTCTGGCTATTGAAATATTGGCAGATTCAATTCATAACAATATAAAAATCAAAGTAATAGATGTTTATGAACAATACAATTCTAAAGTAATGCTACTTACTGATGACATATTACTAACATTATCTAACACAAAAGAGACATTAAAAAAAATAGATATATTAATTGATACATTTCACATGATGTCAGGACTCCATTTCAATAAATCAAAATCAAAATTTTTATTTTTAAACAAAAAAAGAACTGCAGACTAAGGGGGATCACATCATAGGGAAACAAGAGTCTACCTTAAAAGTCACTGTCAGCTGCCTGTCAGGTGCCAGGATCCGCCACATAATGCATGCACTCAGGTCACTCCACAGCAAGTACAAATATGACTCTGTCATTGTCCATATTGGTGTGAATGAGATGTATCCCGCTGGACTACATGAAAAGAGACATGAAGGAGATTTCTGATCTTGTAGCCCAGGCAGGTATGACTCTAGCCCTGAGTAGAATCCTGCCATCACTCAGAATGATACCTCAGTACAAGGACAAAATGATTGACTTCAACAATTGGCTAAGCTTCTGGTGTCATTGTAAGGGGATCCAGTATCTGTCTGCCTGGGATGAGATGATCGACAAATCACGATGCTTTGCCAGAGATGGCCTGCACGTGTCACCCTTGGGATTCCGGATACTGGCTAAGACTCTTGCCACCCCTATAGTGCCTTTTTTAGGCAAGATTCAAATGACAAATTCACCACTGTAACAGGTACAAGCAAGCAAAATCTGAGGGTAATGTTACTCAATGCTAGAAGTCTAAACCTCAAAATGCACTCACTCGAGGAACTCCTTAAAATGGAGAACATCGACATCTGTGCAGAGACAGAGACCTGGTTCAAGGCTCCAGAGAGCACCCCTGCATTATCAGGCTATAATTCATGCCACACCTTTCAACCACCTAACTTGGACTGAAGCACTAAAGGTGGAGTTGTGTCCATATTCATTAAGGATACCCACACCTCCAGGCTAGTTGCTCAGCATAATGCATCTGAGATTATCCAAGTGCAACTAACTCTGGGCAAGACCGCAATGCAAATTGTAGCTTGCTACAGATCCCCCACCATGCCCCAGGATTCCCACTCCTCATATCTTGATACACTGGAAAATATTAGGGTACAACCTAACACCCTAATAATGGGAGATTTCAACTACCCCACCATTAACTGGGAAAACTACTCATGTACCAACTCTTGTGCTCAACATTTTCTGAAATTCATAAATTCCAATGCCTTGGATCAACTTATCCACACCCCCACCAGGGGAAGCAATATCCTAGACTTGGTCATTATCAACATGGGCAACTGGTGTTCCACACCAGAGGTCAATTCCTCGTTGGTCAGTTCCGACCACAAGCAAATCACCCTAGACATCCACATCCCAGCCCCACCCCCCATTAGGGAAACTACCGTAAAAAATTTCTCCAAAGCCAACTTCACGCTTCTTAAGAGAGAAATGGCAAACTTCACGACACCCATGCTGACAGACAATAGAGATACGACTGCTGAATCCTATACAATTGTACTTTATAAGCACTTACACTAGTGCATGGATCATGCAATCCCTAACAGAACTAAGATGCTATCCTCCAAAAAAAGGAAGCCAATCTGGTAGTCCCCTGCTATAAACAAACTCTACAAGAGAAGAAAGAAACTGTTGCAAAAAAGAGTAAAATCCCATGATTGGAGGAAGTCCGTGGTCAGCCTCAGTAAGAAGCTGAGATCCCTCATAAAATCCTCCAAAGCTAGTTACGAAAACAAAATCGCCACTGATTCTAAAGACAACCACAAAGCATTCTATAGCTATGTCAAGAATCTCAATGGCAACACTCAGATTTGCTCTGAGTTACAGCACAATGGCACTAAATATACAGAACCAACTGATATTGCCAACATCCTGGCAGATAGGTTCAGTGCTAACTTTACCCCCCTCTCATTCCCTAAAGGACCCATCTCTATACCAGAAGAATGCAAAGTACCTGTAATCATGGCTGCACAGGTAAAAAAGACACTCTCCAAAGCCAAGAACACAGCATCCATGGAACCTAAAAACATCCCAGGCTGCGTTGTACATGAACTACAGAACGGACTGGCACCCCACCTATGTACCATGTTCAATCATAGCCTCACCGCAGGCTTTGTGCCCACTGAATGGCGCACAGCAACAGTTATCCCACTCCACAAAGGGGGAGCCACCACAGACCCTGGGAACTAGCGTTCCATTAGCCTGATGAACCTGGTCTGCAAGGCTATGGAGCGTATCATCATACAACTTATAAACAATGACATTGGTAATCTCCAAACTCTGGACCCTATCCAGTTCAGGTTTGTAAAAGGCAGATCATATCTTCTAAGCCTGATAGACTTCTTTCAAGCAGTCACCAAAGCTGTAGATGAGAGTAAGGTGGTACACACAGCCTATCTAGATCTCGCCAAGGCTTTTGACACCATCCCCCACTCTGAAATTATAGACAAACTCACTAAACTAGGTATAAATCCCTATGTCACAAGATGGGTTGCCAACTGGCTCACTGACCGAACACACACTGTGAAAGTAGCAGACTCTAAATCGAACTTCAGACCAGTGACAAGTGGAGTACCACAGGGTTCAGTCTTAGATCCTCTCATGTTTGGTATCTACTTCTTTGAAGTACAGGCTAACACAGAAGGTCTTTGGCTAACAAAGTTCGCAGATGACTGAAAACTAGGAGCCATAATGAAATCTCCTAACGATGTGGACATCCTACAAAAGGGCCTCACTGAGACAGATGCCTGGTGTCAAAGCCATGGCCTCAAGCTCAATGCCAAAAGGTGCACTGTCATCCCTTTTGGTAAAAACTCTGTACCTATGAACTACCACATGGGTGGTAGTCTACTTAACACCGAAAGTGTGATAAGAGACCTTGGGACACAGGTGGACAGTAGTCTCTCCTTTGATAATCACATCGCCACAGTAGTCAGGAAATCCTTCTGTGTGGCACACCTCATCACAAAAGGTTTCTCATTCAGGAAAAAAGAGGTCATTGTTCCCCTCTACTCATCACTCATTAGACCCTTTATAGAGTACAACGCCCCTTTTGGTATGTACCTCACAAGACATCTACAACAACTGGAAAGGCCACAAAAATACCTCACAAAGAGGATTACCGGCCTCAAATAGATGCCCTACACAGACCGTCTCAAAAAACTCCTGCTTTACTCTGTCGCATATCACCTACTTAGAGGTGATCTCTGCCTAACATACAAAGCTATGTCAAACTCAGAGCTGTTGGACATGCTTCACGTAAAGAAATCCCAATCCCTCCAAGCTACATGCTCTAGGGACCTAAACCTTGTCACCACAATAAACAGAACATGCTGGAGGGATAGATTCCCATCTCAGAGACTTCCCATACTCTGGAACAAACTACCTATCTATATCAAACAAAGCTCCTCATTAGCACTCTTCAAGAAAAATCTTGATGATTGGATGGGAGATAGGAAATTCACCCCAGGGACACTTCTGTGGCTCTGCTTGACAGGGACACAGGAAAATAATTTTCTTGGGTGGCAAAAGCCAGGGTATTTTTTGGCTAGGCTTATATAGGCTCTAGGGCCAATAGCCTAGTACCTACATATGAACCTATGAAAATGTCTAGGAATTGAGTTATGCAAGGATAATAATGAATTAGTCTCAATAAACTACAATAATATCATCAACACAATTAAAATCTCTGTGGAAAAAATAGAACAAAACAATTGAAAATAGACTACAGTTAATAAAATGGTTTTACTGCCCAAGATCCTATATATACCCTTGGCAATGCAACTGTTACCAGAAAGGAATATACTTAAAGAAATAAATTCATACCTAATACAATTTTTATGGTTTCCTATAAGAAACAGAATAGTTTTAATACATCATATCAGACCATGGAAATAGGGAGGATTAAACTTTCCTGACACAGAAACATATATAAAAGCATCAATATCTAAAACAATCTCAGATTGGATAAGTCCAAATTACTCTGCAAATTGGAAAGAATTACTAACTATAATATCAATAAATGAATTTGATTTACAAAAAAAGTTCAAATAACAGATAAAAACAATATGCCATGGCACATATTATGTATTAGTATGCAATATGACATAACTAAACCCACTAAAACTCCTATGATTAATTATTACATTGACTTATTTAGGAAAATTATTAATGCAAATATAGATTTAAAAATCTGGTTTTATCTTTTAACAACATTTATAGTCACAAAGAACTTTCCACATAAAATATATACAGAAATTATTAATTCCTGGGAACAGAAAGGATTTGTTTGTTGGCTACAATGTATCAAAGAACTAAACGTTTTAGATATGCAAGTAATAAAAACAACATACAAAATTGCACAACAGGACTGGCTAACTTTACAGAGTATTCTGTCGCAAGATTTAAGTAGAAGAATTAACTATTCTAAATTTAAATAAATACCTAAATTTACAAAATACATGTATGAAATCATATATAATGACTTTGACATGGGAAACGGTATTTCAAAATTTTACAAAATATAGATAAACTGTAAAACAACACCCAAAACCTCATATTGGAAGTATATAACAAAAGGAAAATCAATACAGTTAACTGAAGATATTTAAACATATATCTTATTATCGAAAAAATATACATCCTTTGCACAATACTGGAACATTTTTAATTGGAAATGCTTGCACAGAGCATTCTTAACCCCAGACAGAATCAGCTTGCACAGAGCATTCTTAACCCCAGACAGAATCAGTAAAATTAGTTCTTCCATAAAATGAATATGTTGGAGATGTGAGCAACTACACAATGCAGATTGGAAACACATTTTCTTTTATTGTGTTAAAACTAAGCCATTTTGGAATGGTATTAATAACTTTCTACAAGCTTTATTTAATGAATCATTTTATATAACTAAAGCTCTTGTATTATTAAATGTGACCAAAGGTCCTCATTTGAATAGGTCAAACATGTATCTGGTATGGACTATACTTGCAATTTCCAGAAAGTGTATAACTGGAATATGGAATACAAACACAATACCAGCTTTGGAAGACTTCTACAGCCTACTGAAGACCACATTATTATTGGAAACTAAAATTAAAGAGCTAAGATTCCGCGGTAGTGGTGCTGTAGTAGCGTTGTCACCTCACAGCAAGACGTTGTCGCATTCGATTCTCAGCTAGAGCGTCTTCTATGTGGATGCATGCATGAATGGGCATGCCTTCGTTGAAGGTTGTGCATCAGAGCTGGTAACTCGGCACGTAAAAATCCACTACCAAACATTAGCAGACCGGAGTTCTACTGTGGCGACCCCTAACCGGGATAAGCCGAAAGACACAACAACAAAATTAAAGAACTAAGAATTTATCCAAAGCCATTTATTAACAACCCTTGGGGAAAAGTCGTATCTCTTGATCAACACTATACAATAATGGATCAGACACGCTGATAATGGATTGGACATACTTATAAAGTAACTGTGTACATTAAGATATATTATAGTGTCAGGCTAATGCCAAATAGTGTACATAGTTATTTAAGATGTTATGTATAAATACTATGGAATTCATTCAAATGTATTTGAAAAATAAAAAAAAGTTTGAGAAAAAAAAAATATAGCTTCTTCTCATCTTGACTGCCATCTGTGTATAATGATTCTACAACATCAAGGGCTCAGTTTTCTTAAAATCCTTGACTCACTTTCTGGTTACTTGACTGCTTAAAAATTTCAGAAATAATACTGTGGTTGATTGCTACTCTCTGAATCTAATCTTTTATAGTATTCTCATGGTGATTTAATTATTTTTTCCTAATCTGGCAAATAAATATTTGAGTAAGCTATACTTACTTAAGAATTGTAAAACATTCAGAAGCAGTGAAAAAATGATCTATTAGCCTTTCAGAAAACATGATATTAAATAAAATTTATGGAAAATAATTAAGCTCTTCTGATTTGTGGGCAAAATTTCTCATATTAATCAGTTTGATTTTCGCAGGCTTAGTTTATGTAAATTTAAAAAAAATGCAAAGTAGTACTTTGCTCGCAAGGAGAAAGTGGCGGTTTACATAGCTAGATCGATAGAAATGTAGAGGATAGATAGGTAGTGTGTTATCTTCCTTTATTATTTAATCATTCAGCCCTTTTGTGTTTAATCTACATTTTGTTGCCTGTCTTTTCTCTTTTTTATTGTCTTTTTCTAAAGATGACTAGATACCTTTACCATGCAAGCTTAGTAGGCCCTCCGTTAGCATCTATACGAAGAGGATGGTCTTGACAATTCTGCTGTCATTGTTGTGGCAATCATCTGATTTAGATCATAAGAATATTTGACTTGCTTTTTTATTATAAGTCCCTAGGCTCATAGGATGATTTGTTAGGATGATAAGAAAACTAGCCTTACACTCCCAAGGAGCTTTTTTAAGCCTTAATATCATGTGTATGAATAACCCAGTGGTAGCCAGAAAAGAAATATGTTGAAACAGAGTTTGAGATCCCTTGAGAAGGTGTTCATGCTATCACTGGACTTGTGAATGTACAATAGGTGAGAGAGGATAGGGTATTTTGAGCCTGTATGTGTGAGACAGAGGTTGCACCTTAGTAGCCTGTATGATAACCAAGAAAAGGATAAGGGTTTGAGATGGTCTGCATAACTTTTATGATTTAGGGCCTTGATTTTTTTTTTTTAATGAGAAAATATTGTGCTCATTTCATTTGTGACAAGTATTTGGAGAGGCTCATACAAAAAGCAGCATCATGTTCAGTAATTGGCCTAATGAGAACCAAGCACAGTGGAATGATTACATCCCCAGACCTGAAAACCATGCCTTTAGAAATAAGCTGGGCAAAGAAAAAATACTTCTATATAGTAGTAGATATGAGGTGATAAAACGACAGTTCCTTGTCAACTCTGGTTCTCAGATCCCTGACTATGGAATCAACTCTCTTGGGTGTGTAGCCAATGTGATAGTTAAAAGGGAAGTCATACTTCTCAAAGGATACTGCTATACATTTCATGACATTTACTTTTAGTCCACTATTTTGACACCAACTTTTTGTTTGGGAGAGGCCATTTTGGATGATCTTTTACTTGACCTTTGGTAACCGTGAAAGTCCTACAGAACTAATGACTCATTTTCAACAGAGGTACAGGGAGAAAAGAATCAAAACATAGTCAAAAACATTTAAATAATAGTTGATGAGAAATTATATACAAGGGGAGAAAAACCCCACAACGGATTAAATATTTTACAATGACATGGGGAGAAAGGCTCCATAAAAACACACATAAAAACTTTTTACAATAACTAATGAGTAATTATGTACAAGGGGGAAAAGCACCATGACAGATATGACTCTACAATAGATTAGGGTGAAACTTATATACAAGGGGATAAGACCCCCACAACAGATATTAAAAACATTTATAGAATATTGCTAGGAGAATTATGATCATGAATATAATATGTACTGCAAGTGGCAAGTCATTTTGCAGAAGTGGAGAGCCTATGTCAAGTAAAGTAATATATAGTTATTCAAAATATTGACTATATTTCTAATAATATATTGAGGTGAAAAATAATAGAGTATTCTGATCCCAAAATACACAGAGTAATAACATGAAATGAATAGGAGTAATGTGCAGGAGGGAAAATTAAGGCCAAGGAGAGAGAGTTGATTAGTATTAGAGAGATGAGAATGTTATAGAAGGACACTATAGAGGAAATAGATAGCAGTAAGTGTTGGCTAGTAGGATGAAGTGATAGAGGAGTATCTTGGTGTCTTCTGGGGAGCTTAGGTTACAGTCATCTGCAGACGTGGTCAGCCATAAACCCTTAACATTTGCTTTGATCTATGAGAGGTAAATGCCAAAGGGAAGTGGACCAGTAACTAAACCTTGGAGTTCATCACTAGTGGCAGGACCTTTGGAGGAGGTAGAGCCATCTAGCCTAACTTCCTGCATTCTGTTTGTGAACCAATTTGCTATCCAATGAGTGCTACAGGGATTAACATTTAGTTAGCAGAACTGTAGAATAATCCAAAGGATATCCAGGAAAGAAAAAGGACGCTGCTCGTACAGGTGATGTTTTTTATTCCTCTAGTGCAACATAAAACGTGGTGCAAACAACAAGTTAAGCGCTTTCAACTGAACAACCTCAGTCTTCATCAGAACAGTGCATTTATGAGGAAACAAAGTATGTATAGTGTCAGTTGCTGGTTTAGTTCAAAAATTGCGCCAAAACTTTTAAAGTGACACAGTGAATAAATGATAACATGTTTAACTTAATCCATAGATGTATCCAAAACTCACTATACAAACTTGAATATAAATACAAATAAATATACTGAAAAAACAACAACAATACAATAAAAATTTAGCTAGCAGAGTTTATCTACAATACTTGAATGTGGGATGGTGTTGAATGCTTTTGTGAGGTCTAGATGTGAGATATGTTTACTGATTTACCCTCATCCATTGTCTCAGCTGCCTTCTGTAGAGTACAAACACAATAGAATGTCTAATTTCTATTATTTGCCTCTCACTCCTACTACTCGGGTCTATATCTGCTTATCGAAAGCCGATAACAGCGAACGCTCTTTGATTGTCCCCTAAAGGTCGAACAACCTAAATGGCGAAGACAAGTAACAGCAATTTTTTTCCCAGGGGAAAAAAAATCACTGTTCTGCTTAAAAAAAAAAAAAAAAAAAAAAACGAAAACACCACATAAAGTGGGGGTCTGTGCCACCCACAGCCCCCCCCCCCACTTAAATATACCAACTCCGAGATTGCACCACAGTGGAGGAAATGGCAAACTCCCAACAATGGCCCAGGGATTTTTTTCCCTTGGAAATAAATTGCTGTTCCGTGTCTTCGCAATTTACGTTGTTTGATCTTTAGGGGTTGATCAAAGAGCATTCACTGTTTTCAGCTTTCGATAACCTGATATAGACCTTTCTACTCCACACAAAGATGTGACATCTTTTCTTTTTTTCCTTGTTACAAATGTAAGTGAATAAATGTTTATATGGTTACATGGACACCAACATTAGCAGTCTGAAAGGTCATGTAAATATATTTGGTTATCTTGGATGCACGGTATGATTTTTTTTTAATAAAAATGCCTGTGAAACCAAGATATTACTTATGTCTAGCTGTTGATATCACTGACCTTGTGTGAGAGATCCTTAACTGACAGATGATGAGCTTGAAGTCTAGGCTTAATTTTAGTGATTTGCCTCTTTGCCCATTGCAACTAGTGGGCAATTAGTCCTGAGGCATAAAAATAATTATAAAACACTACTGTTCACAAAAATAAGAAAAAAAGAAAAAAAGAATAAAAAAACACACAGCAAAGGTAATAAATTCTTTACTTTCTCCACAAGATCTGGTACCTCGGCCTCTCACCTTCAAGGATACATACATCAGTGTGGTTTCTACATTTATACCAAGTTAATTTATTAATTATTCAATTATCTAATAATGCTATTACCCATAATTTTCTTAAAATATCCCATTGCCTTAAACCCGTGTTGTTAAAGTGACCCATACATATTACATTAGCCTATATTTCTAACATCCTTATTAGCATTATTAGATAATTGAATAATAATGAATGAACTTGGTATAAATGTAGACTCCACACTGATGTATTTATCCTTTAAGGTGGGAGGCCGAGGTACCAGATCTTGTGGTGAAAGTAAAGAATTTATTACCTTTGTTTCGCATAAAAATAATTACTAAGGAATTCCCACTGGTATTATCAAAAACTATTATGCTGCGATCTGGTAACTGCATTTAATACTCTCAGCATGATCACAGTGCAATAATTCATTGGTCTCTTTTCTGAAGAGATCAGAGGAGGTATTTTATACTACTGGGGAAAAATTGACCAGGGCATTGGGGAACTTCCCATTCTCGTTTCAACAGGTGCTATGGGATTTTTAATAAATAATGTTAATGTTATACTGGATGGCATACCTAAAACCTGTCAATGCAAGAAATCTGGACAAAGCCAGATATAATGGGGGGACCTAAAAATAGGGACAATTTTTAAATGTTACTCCTATAAACTTAGAAAATTGCTAGAATCAGACCTTTTAATTATGTATTTTCTGTAAGATACAAAGACTGAAACTCAAATATCTTTCATTATTTAGTATTATTTAGTTACTTTAGTCCTCAATGATTTTCCAGAAAATCATAAATTTTATGAGGAACACACCAAAAATATGAGAAAAAAATCTGTACATTCTGTGAAAAGCTTGACAGTTGAGAGGTATGCTGGTTGGAACATCTTTTGCTACAGCTGCATAATATTTCATGCCATTTGTTCAGAGCAATCATACATAATTTTTATACTTCTTGTTTTGTATTAGCATTACAATACCATTGCCATCTGGTCTGGCAGAATAAAATGAAAAGACACCTAGGAAAGCAATACTTATCTTCGTTAGAATCCATTATTTGGCCCCTAGTTAAAAGATGGGCTTTTCTTTACTATGAGCCAACATGATTTCTCCTAAGTCTGTAGTCCAGCTTAGACCAGGAATAAGGAGGATAGAAACAAGATTTTTTTTTTCATTAATCACTTACATCATAATAAAAGTTATATAGTTATATAACTACATAGTTAAGTTAGAACTGCCAACAGCCCAAAATTGGACCATAAATAAAGCAAATTCCTGTATGTGATATCGGATTTACTCTCTCCAATATAGCACTTTAGTTTTTTATTTCAAAGTATTTAAAATAACAGATTCTCTAATATAAATTTGTATGGAGTTCTACCATTTTGTGGATTGACTGACTTATAAAGTCATCTCTTTTTCTTAGTTCTATTAAGATGAACAGTATATTGAGAACCTTTATATTTTACATTGCCAGACTTTTATCTTAAAATAAAAATTAAATCAGATCTTAATTTATCATCTTTGATGGCCCTGCAAGCTAGGCACAGTTTTCCTTTAATGATTCTGTATAACATGCTGAACAGATTTAACTGTTTTAGTGTACCATCCCTGAATTGCCTCACAGCAAGGGGTTATCCGGTTCGTTCCTCGGCTGGGGTGCCTTCTGTGGTGAGTCTGCCTGTCTTCCCTGTGGTCGTATAGGTTTCCTCCAGTTGCTCTGGTTTCCTCCCACATCTCAAAGACATGCTGTAGGTGGACGCTCTAAATTGGCCATAGGTGTGTGTGTGTGTGTGTGTGTGTGTGTGTGTGTGTGTGTGTGTGTGTGTGTGTGTGTGTGTGTGTGTGTGCATGCGCCTTCTGTGGAAGGTTGGGCACCGGGCTGGCAACTCGAAACTGTATAACTGCATTGCCAATCATGAGCAGACAGGTGATCCACTGTGGTGACCCCAAACTGGGAAAAGCCGAAAGAAGAAGAAGTCTACCGTCTCTGAATATTTTCAAAAGTAACTGAATCAACTACTGATAATGTACAAAATGTTAAGCTATAATCAGTTTCAGTGATCTAATAATTGATGTATACAAATTTTTAAAACTTTTGGATTTCTTGTTTGTACGGTTTATCTTCTTCATAGCCTTTATTCTTAATTTTGACAGTGTTTCTTGTATGTAAAATTCTTACTATGATGCCTAGGTCTTTTATATGAGTTACCATCTTCAGTATGATACCTCTTAAGTTTTATTTTCAGATTTACTATATCTCCAAAAAAAAAAAAAAAAACTTTACATTTATTGTAATTGAACCTCAATCCAAATGATATTGCCCAATAATGACTCTTTTTCAGATATTGATTCAAGTCATCAGTGTCACTTGTGCAATTTAGCGCTGCTCATAATATGTCATCAACAGATATATACCAAAATAAAATATTTTTGAAACATGGCATGCCGGCAAATACGATGTTAGAAAGGATAGGGCCCAAAACTGACCCATGAGGCACACCTCTGTTTATAGGTAGCCATCTAGATGTTTTCCCCATAGAGGTTCACACACCGTGATCCACCAATTAACCCACTCTTAATCCAATTTATAACACTGAGGATTATGATCAGTTTGCTGGCCATAACCCATTTATTATGTATTCAAGACATGAATGCCAAGAAATTCACCTCTCAAGCAAAGAGGTGAATCTTGGCATTCATGTTGAAAACACACAATTTAGTGTTATGATCGGAGATCCAATTATAATTCTTTGTAGTGCATGGAGCTTTGTCAGTTTCATATACTAGTGGTCACAGAAAAGAAAAAAAGCAAAAACAAAATTACTAAATGTTTTACCAGCTTTCAAAGACCTAAACCCCTTAGCCACTTAGCAAGTGCTGTCAGAAAGGTGCATAGTCCGTTTTCAGTTACAGTCGCCTTCCATACCTCCCAACTGTCCAGATTTTTGCAGGATGTCCAGATTTTTGCCTCATTTTTTGGTCTGTTCCTCGCAAAGTCTGTGGTTTTCAGAGAAATTATAGAGGACCGCAGTCATTGAGTAGTGATATACATTTGAGTTTCAGACTTCATATCCTTCAGAGAAATGCAGGTAAACACACACCCTGCCATTTTAGCTACTTTATGAGCTTAAAAAAGGAAGAGATACCTTATTTCTGCCACAGTCATTTGCTGATCTATACTGGCAGATTTTAAGGTGTAACGCAGGACCTGACCTTAACTTCAGCAGCGGGTGCTTAACATTTGTTAAGGTCAGATCTCGTGCCACTGTAGCACTTACCTGATTTGTCTTTTTCAAAACAGTGGAACATAATCCATGCACTACATAGTTGTTATCCTGTATTTTTTAATCCCTCAATAATTTAGCTATTGAAATGTCCATGTATGCAACTGCAGTTGACTTCACTTGAGCTCTTAAATAGCTGATGTTTAAATGTATTGGTCTATAGCTCTCTGTGAATTGTCTATCCTCTTCTTTGTAAACAGGTATGACACAGGAAATTTTCCAATCGTTAAGTAGAATTCCCAATCTCAGTAATTTGTTAAATACCCAGGTGAATGTTATTGTTAAATTATTGGAAATAACAGGTATAGACTCCCCAGGTATAGAGCTTGAGCCCCTTGCATTATATTTGTTGACCTTACATATAGCAGCTTTTACTATTTGAAACTTGGTACTTGGATAATCAGTTGGAGTGGATACTTTAATCAGGACAGTATAATATGAGAATTTTGCAAAATAGTTATCGAATATCTCATATCTCACCTGTTTATCTGTAACATTAATTTATTTCAGTTCTCTTATGTAGTCTGTTTGAATGCACATACCTATAATATTTTATTTTTGTTTTTTTTTTTTGCTCATTAATGTGTCATCATGTCACTCTTTATAACGATTCTTTTTTTTAATGCTTTTGGATTGTCATTTACACATTGCTTGATATATGGTAAATCATTTCCAGTAAACTTCTAATAAACTCTTTTCTTATTAATAAATAACCTTGATAGATTATTGTTCCACCAAGGGTATTTTGCCCTTCTTCCTTTTTTTATCATTTTATATTTTGTGTTTAAATGCTTGTTACAAACATTCTTCAAAAATTTCTAGCCATATTCTTCACATGCTATGTTAATTTCATTATAAATTATGTTTAACAAATTATGACTCAGTTTAAAATTATCCAGTCTATTCAAATCATACATTTTCTGTTTTCCATAATTATTTCTCAGAGTTGCATCCATCTGAAACAAAACTGAATTATGATCTGAATTTCCTATAGACATTAACATTTCTATGTTTTTAATCAGGTCATCTTAATTGGTGAATACTCAGTCTGTGATATTATCACCTCTCCTAGGTTTTTCCACTCGTTGGGTAAAATAATTCTCAAAAAAAACCACACAAGAGACTGGAGAAATGGTCACCACCCAGAATTTACTGTGCTCTTAGTACTTCGGCATCAAGGCTTCCAGGAAACCATTTCTCATAAAGATAGTGCAAGATTAAATACAATTCACAAAAGCAATTAATCAATTATTCAGTCAGTCAGTGAGTCATGATAATACAAAATGCATGAGAGTCAAACAGTTGTGCTGACTATGTACTTGAATAATATCTAGTGAAACTGAATAATTCTCCTTTAGCAAACCATCAAGAACCACCACAGCTTTAAAATCGTCAATCTTTTATTCCAACAATATTAGAGAAATGTTGTAAGCGCTTTCGGGTATACACCATACCCTTCTTCAGACATGTAACTGCTAACTTCTATCGACCATTTAAATTGCAAAAAAGGTGCCAAATGTAATTAATACTAAGGTTTTATATAAAAAAATCTCTTAATCCACCATTAGATGGCAGTAAAAGTGCTTTTTATCAAAATACTCCTAAATACTTGAAATTTAGTAGATGTACATATTTATACACAGTTTTATATATATATATATATATATATATATATATATATATACATATATATATATATATATATATATATATATATATACAATGTATCAAAAATAATAAAAATAAAAGTCAAAAACATAACAATAACATACTAATATATCTGCATTCACATCTAATACATAATCATAACCTAACCTAGTTCATGCTACGTTCTTTAAACATTTAAAACTATATAAATTCCATTGTAGACTTATGCTCTTCCTGAATGACAAAATTCAGATATTTGAAACTGAATAATGTTTTGCCAAAAAATTAATGCAATAACATTCATAATACACTTTAAACTAATATATATACATAATGTGTGATATTATACACGTACATCCAACTCCATATTAAGACCATTGGGCCATATGGTTCCAAAATTAATAATATATCTACCTTCCATTTTAAGGAGAACGCACCCATATTCAACACCCTGTACTGCATAAGGTTTATTTAATACAGTAAAAAACGAACGACTTTTATAAATTCCATCATACAGTTAACACCTGGATAATTCAAGACACCCAGTATTAATGCCTGGAGTTTGTCTATGTTTAGTCACAGATCTTCAATAAATGCACCTTGGTCCAAAGAATTCCATTTTCAGACTGCAATATACTATTATTATCTCAACATTAGCAACTTTTCTATCATTTTAAGTATAACAGACATGATTTCCTTGTCATTATTTTTATACAGCAGATTAGTGTTAATTGAAGAAGTATAAATATTAAGACCCCTCCACCTCTCCTATCCTTTCCTTTCCTATTGTTTCATACTTTATATACTCAGGTAGATTTAAATTACAACAATCCCAAGCTTCTGAAATAGCTATTAATTTTATTGGTTTCATGTTAATAATGCACTGTAGTTCATACTTTTTCTGATGGTAGTCCTACCATTTACATAAAAAACATTTATTATCAGAGCCTTCTCTCCTTCCTCTAAAAATTGTGCATTTCAAATGTTTTTCTTATAACTTCTATAACAATGCATGTCCTCTCAGACTAAAGTGAATCTTGTCATATGCAAACACACCAAATTACATTATCATTTCCTCGCACATAGTTATAAAATCAAAGCTCTCTGAGTAGTCCTACCACCTGAGCCACATGTTAAAAAGTTTTCCCCTTGTCAATAGATAATCTGAAAAAGCTAGGCATGGTTAGAATTTCACAGAACGTGACTTTGATTTTTTAGGCTGTATATATATATATATATATATATATATATATATATATATATATATATATATGTGTGTGTGTGCATTTGTGTGTGTGTGTGTGTGTGTGTGTGTGTGTGTGTGTGAGTGTGTGTGTGTATACATTCATATATGTGTTACTAATATCTATCTTCACATGCTCTGTTAGTACCAGCCATTACAAATATGTCCATATAACTATATTTATCAAATAAGTTACTCACATATTTCTACCAAATCATGGAGCTTTAGACCTCTTATGAGAATTGACTATGACACTATTCCTTATTTAGTGCCGTTAGTGATCTTAACTGATTTTTTAGATTTGAATCTTTGAAATGTCCTTGTTGTCCACTTTTTTATGTTTTTCACAATCCAAAAGTTGTACATTAATGTTTTTCTATTACTGCCTGGCTTTAATTGTGCCAAAAAATCTGTTGGAACAGCACACTTACCCAGTTAGCAAATATTTAAATCAATAACTGGATCAATAAATCAAATGTCAATGCACAGGACAGGCACTGTAGTGCTGTGGTTACCATTTATGTTAAACAACACTTGGTTCTTTGGTTCACTTCCTAGCTATGGTGTCACCTGGGCAGAACATGCATGCCCTCCTCATGTCTGTCTAACTTTTCACTAGGTGTTCTGGTTTCCATCTATTTTCCAAAGTGATGGTGTTAGAGATGAACAATTGATCCTCTAAACTGTCTGCAATGCTGGCTTTACCTATGAGCAATCAATACATAATACTAAAAGAAATATTCATTTGTTGCAACTAATTAATAATAACTGACCTCCACTTTCCTGGCACAGATTGAGAAAATGTTATTTTACAGGGGAGCAAGTTCCCTACTTCAAAACTCATGAAGGAGCAACCTCCATCTCTGAACTCATATATATGCCAAACACAAGACTACATAACAGTCAGTAAAGTAACTCAACAAAACAGTGTGCAGACAGCTCATGCAAACAGAAATTTGTCTATAATCTGTCTATAAGGAGAAGGAAATCAATATGCCATAAGTACCAAATCCAGTGGTCATTTGTCAGTGCAGGATATCCATTGGTATACAAGCAGTATGATAGTGAGGGTGTGTTCACATCCTGTAAAGGACATGTATCTCATCCTGGATTGTTTTACTGCTTTAAACCCATTTACTGCCAGGATAGGCTTAACCTTCCCCATGACCCTGAGTCTGTTATAGCAGGTATTAAAGAATGAATAAAATTAAAATAATGCATTATTGTGACACAATAAACTAAGCTACCTAAGACACGTGATACAGTCATGGCTAAATAAATTTCTCATTAAAATAATAATTATAATATCCATTTGGTAACCAGATAGGCCCACTGGACACAACACTCTCTTTTCAGGCAACCCGAGAGCAATGTCTGATTAAATGAGAGTTAAAAGAATCAAACAGTGTACCATAGCTCGGAAACTTTAACCCTCTGTGTCATCTGACAACTGTAGATCGATAATATGCATTTATGTTTTCTATCCTTTCAACTATGCTTTGCCTGCATAATTGGTGTCCATAAAGCAAAAGCAGCAAAGAAAGATAAATGGCATATATTAAGATCTCACCTTCGGCTTAGCTGTATCCTGCTTAATTCACTATATACAGGTACAAACTCTAAGGTGCACTCTTGTTAACAACAGTTCAAACATTTCTTCTGAAAACAGCAAGGTGTTGAAAATGAATTTGAAACAAACGAGGTTTGGAACAGACCAATTTATCCAGGGAAAGCTTCAAGGGGAGGGTTAGATATATAGAGTAGCAGGAATTTGGAGGATAGGGGGAGGATAAGGTTAAATAGGAATGGATGAGGTTTGGGAGGAAGTAAGGTAGGGGTAGGGAGGGGCTTAAAGGATATTAGGCAAGTGTAACTGGAGTAGGAGTCGCATTTTGGTGTGAACTTGCAATTGCAAGTATTATGTCCATGAGGACCAGGAGGTACTGTGACGTAGGTAGGCCTTGGATTTGGAGGGGTAAGGTTGGTAAGTAGCCATGAACAGTGTGAGGTGGTTGGGGACAGCATGGTTGCTGGGCTATTATGTTGGTGTAACTTTGCTAAGTAGTTTGCAGGTGATGCTTAATGGTGGGTGGTTTAATTTGTTTAGATCTTGGTTTGTGGTGTTGTGTAGTCTGTGGAGCACTGGTGGTGTGCCATCTCAAGGCTGAACACTTAGTGATTTTTTATTTTTTTTTGAGAGGCCTTGAACTCTGTTTGAGTACACTTGGTGGGCTGGGAGGAGGGTTCCGTGGGTTAGATGCAGCAAAGGCTGTTTCAGCTGTTAAACTTTGGCATGCATTTGGATGATGTTTCCTCTGCTTCTCACTTTGTGTTGGGTGGTTGGTTGAATTGTTTCTTTAGGTAAGGAGTGTTTTTTTTTTTCTCCTCTCAATTGGGTTTGGGTTTCAATGGTTGGGGGCAGTCTATCATGCCTATTTTATGAGGATTTTCCTCAGCTGCTGCTAGCAGTGGTTTTCACGGGCTCTGAGCTAGTTGTTTCTTTCATGGGATAGGGTGTTAATTGCTTTAGTAGGTCAGTTTGTTATGGTGTGTATTTTACCCTTTTGCTTGTTGAGTTAGTCTTGCTGCTCATCACTGTCTTGGTATGGATTTGGCTTCTCTTGCTTTTCCTTGGCTTAAAAAATTAAAAGAAAGTAGAGGAAAGGGAGAAGGTAAGGAGTAGCTGCGGGAAAACTACAGTCTAGCTTTCTGTCAGGATGGTTTTCATGGGCTACAAGGCAATCCACAATTTGGCCTTTCATTGTGCATGCACGTTATAGCACCAATGGCCGTGGGGTGGAAGGTAGTGCAGGGGTCTATGGGGGTTATGGCATACAGATAATTTGGTGTACGTGCCATTTATTAAAAAAAAGAAAACCTCTCAAGATGTATACCACTCATCTGTCCGTGATTTCACTTGCATTTTAGCTCAGCCCCTCTTAATCACATGGAAAACTGGTGAGTTTGGGAGAACAGCGGTGAATTACTATGTATTAAAATAATGACAGTAACATGACTTCTTTCATTTCAATATGTTTAACTATTTTCTTATATGGTTAAGGTTTCAAGTCAATGGCACTAAGATACAAACATGTTCTGTTCTGACCCTAGTTATTTGCATTTGTCCCTCATGGAGTTGAGGTTGGTACCTGAACATTGAGGCAAGGAGAGCCAATATTGATTTGCTTTTCAGGTAAATGGATCGTGGTTATTTCCAGTACAGCGCCGTGCTTCGCAGTTCACGGAAAATGTGTGTAGGTGCAAAATCTGTTTTTTTAGTACCCATGTATGCGTAAGTAAATTTGGTAGTGTAAGCATTCCGTTTGTGTTTCATATTTTTAGAAGTGAGTGCTGCAATACCAGTTGCTTTGTGTTGGGTGTTTTTTTTTTTTTTTTTTTTGTAGGTGGCTTGAAGTAACTGTTAGTTAGGGAGTAGTTAGTTCTTACTCTTCTTTAAACCCCAAATTATATATGATAAGCTTGACGATACTTTTATCAGAGAATATACCTGATTTATACTATTTGCAATTGGGAACATATTCATATGGTTTCTGTTGGTATATGTATGCCTGCCTGCGTTTTAAGTGATCTCTCATGTTGGCCCTTTGTTCTCCAATGTCATTGGCTTTGTACAAGATTATTGAATAACGGAGCCAGAAAGGGCAAGAAAGCAGTATCTTATAAAGGGAAGGATAGAAATGTGATATTGAGTAGGTGAGGTGGTGCATCGAGTGGGTTTCATTTGAGGCAGTGCATGCTGTCTATAGAAGGTAAATGAATGCAGAAGGATCAGTAGCTATGGTAAAATTCATTTCAAGCAGGTTTTATCAAGTGTAGGATTTTTGACTAGGGAATTTTTATTGGCTCACTTTTTGCTATGTTGGGTTATCAAAGAATATTAAGTGTTTGGCATGAAGTCAGAATAGTCTCAGGTTTTGTTTTATATATACAGGGGTAGTCATGGTGTGGATGTTGGTAGGGAGGCTTGATGCCTGCAGTGATTGGTTGAGGTGGCTTGCTGACATGACGGAACATTTCACAGTGGCTTTTCCAGCTTGTGCATGGTACAGGTTTTGGGGCATTGGTTGAAAAGCTAGTGGCTGTTGGAGGAAAGATGATGAATTCTGATTATTGAACAATGCCAATAGATTTGCAGTCTGCTTTTACTTCAGAAAATGCATATTACTTCATATGCACAGAGTCTGTTGATGTCTCAGGTTAATAGCACTAATGTTTAAAGGTGTTCTGGAGTGTCTGGATTTGTCCTGGTCTCTCATGCTGTTTCCAAAAACTTGAGAGCTATGCCTCACAATTTAATAGATGCATTATAGCTAAAACTTTACGGACTTTAGGGTTAGGGTGCGGGTAAGGTAAGTGTGCGATAGTGATGGACCTTAGGGTTAGGGTTTGGGTTAAGGTTAGTGCATAGATAGTTGTGTATGTAAGGTTTAGTGCAGGTTTGTAAGGTTCTTGGTGTGCTTGTGTTGTGTGTGTATGTTGTGATTCGGTGTTATGGTGTTCAGTAATGTGGACTGTTGGTATTGTGTGGTTTCGGTGTTTTGTTGTCGGTGTTTTGGCTGCCGGGTTTGTGGTATGTCAGTGTAGTGTAGGGGATCCCACTAATCTTGTTTTGACCAGGTGGCATAGGGCATTTTCAAGTTTGGTATATTGCTGGTGGCATTCAAGGGTAATAATAGAGCTAAGAGGGGTCAGATTGCTTAAGCTATCATGGGGTTTATGTGCCTTACTGTTTATAATGGGTAGTTGGTGTTAGCAAGGCAGATGTTAAATGGTATTTGAAAGTTTTTGGGTTGTTTCTACATGTCAGTGGGCAAGTTAAAGGGGGTTGCTATGGGAAGGGTGGTATGCAATTGCTTTTATTTAGTTTTAGTGGATGGGGGTTGAGTTTTCGTGGTCCAGTGGCAGGTCATGCTTTGGTAATCATTAGGTAATTGCCAGGGGCTGGCAATGTCCTGGTAATTATTGTACACTGAATGATGTTTGGCCTTATTCCCTTATGGTGGCTAGTTGATGGATGTTTGGTGGAGAGAGGGGGAACAGCCTGGTCAGGCTGGTCGGCGGAGAATAGGGCCAGGCTTGCCCTCTTCTGTTCCCCCTCTGGTGTTGGATGGTCAATTCAATAAGTTGGGAAATGAAAGTGAGCTGTTACGCTGCTTGATAAGTACATAAGTAAGTGGAGGAAGCTGCTTATTTGGTTGATGGTATAATGCAATAAATGGTAATGAAAGTGAGTGGTTACGCTGCTTGATAAGTACATAAGTAAGTGGAGGAAGCTGCTTATTTGGTTGATGGTATAATGCAATAAATGGTAATGAAAGTGAGTGGTTACGCTGCTTGAGTACATAAGTAAGTGGAGGAAGTTGCTTATTGTTTGATGGTATAATGCAATAAATGGTAATGAAAGTGAGTGGTTACGCTGCTTGATAAGTACATAAGTAAGTGGAGGAAGCTGCTTATTTGGTTGATGGTATAATGCAATAAATGGTAATGAAAGTGAGTGGTTACACTGCTTGAGTACATAAGTAAGTGGAGGAAGTTGCTTATTGTTTGATGGTATAATGCAATAAATGGTAATGAAAGTGAGTGGTTACGCTGCTTGATAAGTACATAAGTAAGTGGATGAAGCTGCTTATTTGGTTGATGGTATAATGCAATAAATGGTAATGGAAGTGAACGGGTACGCTGCTTCATAAGTAAGTGAGTGGAGGTATGGGTGCTGCTTACTGATCAGGATGAGCAGGTTTACGCTGTCCTGTTCTATGATAATGTTACATGGATGTTATTCACCTGTATCATGTTTGGTTGAAATGAATGAATACTGGTTAACATTTATGTTTATGGAAATTTAATAAAGGTTGTCAAATGTCATTTGTTGTGATGTGTTTCTTGAAGGGGACTGGGACAACAAGTTTTATAGCATCAAATATGCACTATTCACTTTCATTTTATAAAGTGAAGGCTATGTGTAGCACTGACGTGTAGGAAACAAATATGCTATAATTACTTCTCTTGTCAAATGTAGTAAAACCGCATAGCTGAAAAGTAAATCACTCTTCGTAAGGTAGCATGCTTAAACTACATATATCCAATCAAATCCTCTCTTTGTTCAGGAGTAAGACATTATGGATATCCACCAAGGTTTAAACAAGACTTCAGCAGTTTCCAGCTCTTTTCTAAGTAACAGATAGCATCTTCAAGAATATGAACAGACACTTTTTTACTGAGAACCAGTTTGTAAATTGGATGGCAGAGTGGTGCAGTGGTTAGTGTTGTTTCCTCACCAGTGAAAGGTACTCCAGTTCATTTCTTGGCTGGGGTGCCTTCTGTGCATAGTCTGCATATCTTCCCTGCATTTGTGTGGGTTTCCTACGGTTTCCTCCCACATCACAAAGACATGTGTCTGAAGCTTTTCTCCCTGGGCCTCCACTGAAAATTGTCTTGTTCCAAGTCGGACTTGCCTGGTAAACAAATGTTAAATAAATAAATCACAAATAAGGTTTTAACTATTGATTACCCCTCCTTCTTTCCACACTTTTCTCCATGGTTCATTTCGTTATACTCCTTAGTTATTTTTCCAATTATCTTTGCAAAGATGTATTTAGAGTATGCTTCCAAGGATATATTCTTCTCTTTATTTATAAATTTCCTCACTCCTGGCTTTCATAAATGACAGATGATCCTTTATGTAGCAGAACTTTGGTTGTAAGTAAGTATAATCATCTTACAGATCCAAGCACTGCCATAGCCTGATTTTAACAGTCTCTTTTCCTGATGCAATGACAACAAACTCAATAACTTAGTTAAAATAACTCTATGTTTTTTGTACCCCCTAAAATATTATCCCCTGCCCCCACCCCCAATCTATCTGAACCTTATGGGATTATCACTTCTGGTAATTCTTACAAATATTTTATGGCACTACCCTTCACCATCCCATCAGAATGCCCACCTCACAAGGCAAAATGCCCTTTTATTCTTACTACAACTAAAACTCTCCCATCAAATCAGCATACTATTAATTTCTGACAGCCATCAGGCCATAGTTAAGGGTGCACACATTCACAGTTTTGCTGTACACTACTACTTGTGGCTCTTGTTAATTTTCAAATTACCAGAATACTACATTCCATGTTAAACAAGATTTGTATATTTATACTTTAAGCAGACTCTATACTGTAGTGCTGCATCTTATTTAGAACTGCATTCCTATTACAGAAAGTGTCATCCCTTCTTTTTACTTCATTGATTTATAAGCCTGTTTCCCCTTTAACAGTAAACTACTTTCTGCTACAATACATTTCTCCATTAAGGTGCAGGAAGGAGCACTGTCCCTCACCAGAAGTCAATACTATCTCTCTCTTCCACTTAAAAAGTTCTTATTCATAGGTTCATAGGTTGGAACTAGGCTATCGGCCCTAGGGCCTATATAAGCCGAGCCATAACAATTCCCTGGATATTTCTTCCCACAATATTTACTTTCCTGGACCCCTGTATAGCAGGGCAACTGACATGATCCCCGAGGTGAATTTCCTATCTCCCATCCAATCATCAAGGTTCCTTTTGAAGAGGGCCAAGGAGGCGCTCTGCTTGACATGTATGGGCAGTCTATTCCAGAGTATGAGGAGGCTCTGGGTCAGAAAGCTATCCCTCCAGCATTTTTTGTTCATTGTGATGACAAGATTTAGATCCCTGCAGCGTGTGGCTCTGAGAGATTGGGATTTCTTTAAGTGGAGCATGTCCAGCAGCTCAGGGTTTGACATGGCCTTGTATGTTAAGCAGAGATCACCTCTGAGTAGACAATGTGCCACAGAGTATAGCTGGAATTTTTTTAGATGGTCAGCATATGGCATCTGCTTTAGGCCTGTGATTCTTTTAGTGAGGTATTTCCGCGGCCTTTCCAGCTGTTGCAGATGTTTTGTGAGGTACATACCAAACGGGGCATTATACTCTATAATGGGTCTAATGAGGGATGAGTACACTGGGACAATGACTTCCTTTTTTTGGATGAAAAGCCCTTAGTGATGAGGTGTGCCACATAGAAGGATTTCCTGACTGTTGTGGTGATATGGTTATCAAAGGTGAGACCACTGTCCACCTGTGTCCCTAAGTCTCTCATCACACTATCAATGTTTAGAGTACTGCCACCTATGTGGTAATTCATGGGTACATGTTTTTTTTTCCAAAGGGGATAACTATACATTTCTTGGCATTGAGCTTGAGCCCATGGCTCTGGCACCAGGCATCTGTTTCTGTAAGGCCCTTTTGTAGAATATCCACATCATTTGGGGATTCAGTAATGGTTCCCAGTTTGCAGTCATCTGCAAGCTTTGTTAACCAGAGTCCCTTAGTGTTGGCCTGTACTTCAGAGAAGTAGATGCCAAACAAGAGTAGTCCCAGGACTGAAGCTTGAGGTACTCCACTTGTCACTTGTCTGGAGCTGGATTTGGAGTCGGCTTCTTTTACAGTCTGGGTTCTGTCAGTAAGCCAGTTGGCAACCCATCGAGTGACATAGGGCTTTATGCCCAGCTTAGTAAGTTTATCTATGATTCCAGAGTGGGGGATGTTGTCGAAGGCCTTGGCGAGGTCCAGATAGGCTGTGTGGACCACCTTACCCTTGTCCACAGCTCTAGAGACTGATTCGAAGAAGTCAATCAGGTTCAGGAGACAAGATTGGCGCTTCACGAATCCAAACTGGGTAGGGTCCAGTGTTTGAAGGTTGCAAATGTCTTTGTTTATAAGTTACATGATAATGTGTTCCATGCCTTTGCAGATCAGGCTCGTCAGACTGATGGGACGGTAGTTCCCGGGATCCAAGGTGGATCCCCACTTGTGGAGTGGGATAACTGTAGCTGTGCACCACTCAGTGGGCATGAAGCCTAAGGTGAGGCTATGATTAAAGACGACACTTAGGTGAGGTGCCAGTTCATTTTGTAGTTCATGTAGTACACAACCCGGGATGTCATCTGGTCCTATGGATGTTGTATTCTTGGCTTTGGAGAGTGCGGTTTCTACCTGTGTAGCCATGATTACCGGAATTTGGCAATCTTTTGGTATTGAGATGGACCCTTTAGGGGGTGAAGGGGGGGGGTGAAGTTGGCACTAAATTGATCTTCCAGGATATTGGCAATATCCTTGGGATCAGTATATTTAATGCCATTCTGCTGTAGCTCAGAGCAGATCTGAGCATTGCCATTTAGATTCTTGACATAACTATAGAATGCCTTGTGGTTGTCTTTGGAATCTTTAACAATTTTATTTTCGTAACTAGCTTTTGAGGATATTATGAGGGATCTCAGCTTCTTACTGAGGCTGGTGAGGGAGTTTTTTGCATCCTGGGATTTTCTTCTTTTTTGCAACAGCTTCTCTCTTCTGTTGTATAGTTTGTTTATAGCAGGAGGACACCAGATTGGCTTCCTTGTTTTGGAGGAGAGCATCTTGGTTCTATTTGGGATGGCATGATTCATTCACAAGTGAATGTGCTCGTACAGTGCCTTAGTGTAAGATTTAACAGTCAAACTTTCAGATCCCGTCTGCATGGGTGTCATGACGTTTGTCACTTCTGACTTCAGTAGCATGAAGTTGGCTTTGGAGAAGTTTTTCTACGGAGATTTCCTCCATGGACTTGCCTACCAACTGAAGTTTAAAAAAAAACTTCCTTACCCAGCACTAATGCATTCTGGTCTCATCATGTACAGACTTCATATTGAAAATGTCATCTTGATAATGGATAATCTGTACTTGTCTCCAAATGTGCTGTGAGTAACCATTTGAAATGTCAGGACCCTCTAAAGTGAGTCCCAAAACATGATGATTGAATGTCTGAAAAACAGAATTGCAAATGCCAAGTCTGAAACTGTCATTTCAAAAAATATTTCCTTTTTTTCTGAGGTATGGTGATCTCTGAGGTGGTATGTATAAGTTTTTGGGGGGTTGGGCTTTTCCGCCACATTGGGGTGAAAAAGAAGTTTAAAGGAAATAAATGATCTTAGAGATTTGGTTGTTTCCAGGGTTTTCAGTCTTACTTATTTATTTATTTGATTGTTGACATTTTGAATGCTGACATGTCAGTAGGGACCCTGTACTTTGTTTTACTCCATAAATTCTTGCTGATTTTCCTTAAAAGCAGATATTATTATGCCTGTAATAGCTGCTTACCATATTATTTCTTGCTTGTGCATGTTATTTGAATACTGACAATTTTTTATGTTTTTCTGGGACTGCTTGTACTTATTTGATTTTGATTGTTTTCGATTTCTATACTTGACTGTCTTGTGCCAGACATTAGCTATAAAGGGTTCCTTGGGTCATTATACTTACCAAGTAAAAAAACATATAAATAAATGAATAAAGTAGATAATTTGAAAATTCTCTGCCATTGGACTTCCTTGTAAAAGGCTGTACTTATGTAATTATTCTTATTAAGATATGACTTTGCAGGTGGATATATACCAGGTGAGCAGACATAGGAGAGTGGAATACAGGATATTGTAAATGAGAGAAAAAGCAAATGAGTTTTAGAGAATAGCTAAATGATTTAGTAAGGAAAGTAATTCAAGTGTATTGAGCCCATTAGAAGTATAAATGTGTGGTCTTTTCAGAACCAGAGGAAATTCTGTCCAATGGGTTTTAAATTATGGTAAACTTGTCTAAGTCACTTAACAGAGGAGATGTTCAAACTACCCCCATGACTCTTGGTTTACTACTCTCTTTTGTACTCTAGGTATGATTCTGTGTGTTTCAGGTTGTTTGTCCCTTGGGACAGATGGTTCTTCTCCATTTTCTCCATCAACCTAGATGACCTCTTGACAGGGGGACAAGGTGTTAAAGAAAACATTTTTCACACAAATCCTCAGTTTCATTCCTATTCTCCTTCTTATTCAGCAAATCTACAACTTCATTGTTCATAGCATTCAGATCGGCAGCAGGGGGGTACAAAATAGGTATTCTTGTTAATATATTCCTTCTCATCCCTTTTTATTTTTTTCCTTTCTTTTACAAATGACATCAAAATAGTGCTTCATATTAATGGACACTTTATCAAATAAATAATTGCAGGTATCAAACAGCAAGTTACCTGTACGCTTCTTCTGTAATCCTTTAATATCTTCCTCTTGCTTTGCCATTGCCCTGTTGTTATTCCTTATAAGCATATGCATAATATCTAAACCCATGTGGTCAAATAACTCCATTAATTCAGCAGGGGGTGAGGGAGAGCTCGATAGGTGCTGAGCCAGGGGGGTGAGGGTGAGCTTGATAAGTGCTGAGTTGGGTGCTATTTCTGATTTTAAGGAGTGTGAAATATTTAATTGCAGCCATTTGACTATTAGTCCAGAATTTGGTGAGGTGTTATCAATATATTTATTCATACCAGTAAATTTAATGTGGTTGATAATCTTTTGAAAATTAAAATGCACGCTAGGAAGTTGAATTTAAGTATATTATTTGAGGGGAAGAAATTAGAATATGAACATGAGTATTTAAGAATAATAAGAGTAAAAACATTTTTATAATAAACATTGCTTATTGTAAACTGAATCTAGGGTTAAAAGATATTTGGTTGGAAAATCATTTTTCTGTCTGGTCTGTACTATATTTGAGAGATGAAATAAAACTCAAAGCCATCTCGCATATTCCAAAAGTGCATACATCAGTTAATGACCCCCTTTGAGGTCAATTGTGGCAGCAGGTAGACCATAAACTAAGCCTATAGCTAAATATATTGACTTCAAGTTGAATTAATTTTTTAACAAGTTGCACATTTGGTCAAGTCATGGAATTTTTGAGAACATGAAGTGAAACTAATTATGTTGACCCAGTTCTCTTTGTTGGGATTGATGTTAAAGATTTGTTTTACACTACCTCTCATGAAATTGGCATCGGATGTCTTTTGATACATTGTTAAGACACAGTTATTTTATATCTTGAGATGCTAAAGTGATTGTATCCCTCAAGAAAATGTTTTTTGGCCAATAGTTTTACTATATACAAGCAAAAAGGTGTAGTGAATCTGCAGCTGTTGTTTTTGCTAATGTTATTTTGTGGTGATGGTGGGAACTAATTTTGTCTTTCTCTCATATTTTTTGGGAATGTATATGCAAGTATGATTACTACTCGGATGATATTTTTATGATTTGGACTGGTAGACACTGATGAATGAAATTAGTTTATCTGCTACATCAAATGTACACTACATTTTTAGTGTTTACCTCTGAGGTTAAAGAGCATAGAATCAACTTTTGGGATGTTACTGCATCTAAAAATGTTAATGAAAGGAGATATGACTCTAATATTTATGAAAAAAACCTCCTAGACAACTGTATTTTGTATTACACCAGCCATGGGAAAGTAAAATCTGATCACAGGTCACATGATAAGATTATCAACGTTAGTTTCAGATGACAGTATTTTTAAAGATGAGCTTGAGGTATTGAAGGATATGTTTCTAGAATGAAAATACCCCAAGCAAATACTGGAGGATATAGATAAAGAGATAACATCAACTAGGAATGAGAAATACCAGTCACTATTTAGATTTCCCAGTGTTCAACTGGAAGTTATTGGACAGTACTGTGATTATACCATTGCTGTGGTTTTCTCATATGGCAATAAAGTAGGTGGCATAGAACCATGTTTAGCAAAGACTGGAAATATAGTTTTGACTCATTTGGTCTTATTAATAAGTTGGCCAATAAATAACGAATAGTGTACAAAGAGGACATGAATATGAAATCCTAGTTTAAACAAGCAAGAATTCTGCATGGTGGTCAATTGACCCCAAAATAAAGAATGTATAAATGTGTTTTTTGCTCTCACTGTAGGTTTATTAATAAGACTAGGTATATAACTTTGACAGATTATTCTGGGACAGTTGTTACTAATGGTAGCCATAATTGTGACACCTATCCGGTAGTGTACTTGGCCTTATGTCTTACCTGCCTGGCATTCTATGTTGGAAAGATGGAGCAAGTGTTAAAACTTAGAATTTGTCAACACTCTTACTCCATTAAGAAAGGTGATTCAAGGAACATACATAGTAAACATTCCATGGAGTATAATAAATTTAAAAATGTATATTTTTTGAGAATGTCCACTAAAACATCAGGGGAGGAAACTGTGAATTATTTATGGTGTACAGAAACCACATTGGAAAATGTTTGTTAAACACAACACTATTTCTTGAAATTAAGGATAAAATATTTATTATTAGTGTCCTTGTACTTAAATCAGCTAAACCACATAAACTTGGCTTATACATGTTATATCTATAAAGTACACATTTACATATATATTTGGTTATTTTATGTTGGTTGTTTGAATTAATATAATTTATTGAGATGCAGTGGTTGACATGACTTATGCAATGAAGTTTATTGGGTGATTTTGTGTAATTTTACTACAGTTATAATCAATACAGCTGTTGCATGACATAATAAATTTGACATTTTTTAATAGTGTAACATTTACTTGTTTTCATTTATTTCTCATACAACTTGCTATAACTGGTTACATAATAGGAATTTTTGTATTTAATGTGGTAGGATCTCAGGCAAACACGATTTTGTTGAGGTTGTGGAGCAAAAAGTGCTTAATCATTTGATAAAGTGTTTGGTTCAGAGTCATCATACCATGGGTATTTCTGCAAGAGACACTCATCCACCCTGTAGATCAGCACTGTCAGTTGCCATGACATCAGTCAAAGTGGAAGTCCCTAAACTGGGGTGGCAGAATGCCATACAGTTTAGTTCATGTGGGGCTGAGGTGCCTACACTGTCACCCTGTCTGTCACTGCAGGCAACTCAGGAGGGACATGGGCAGTGTTATTATGTATCATTAGACTGACTTCATTTGTATGCTAGCTTTATTGTCAACCCCCTGTTAGAGAAGTAGCCTCAATCTGTTGATCTGGACGGGCCTCTATATGTGTCATGATAACAGTGGTATGCAATGTTGATGCTAATGGATAATTTGATTGTGCAATACTGCTCATCCAACAGTCCCTAATGTCCTATGCTGTACATGCTAAGAACAGCTGGAATCTCACAGCTGAATATAGGCAGTCCCCTGGTCTCCATGCCTGTTGTACCAATGAAGCACTGAGGCAGTGGTTATGATGTCCACGATGACAGTGGCACAGTCGTAGTTATAGTATATCACTTGTTTTTTTTAATTTCTCCAAATCTTTTGGGTTTATAATACCATGACAGGAAAGGATCCCATTCCTAAGTCAAAGTATGATTAAAGTACATGAAATTAGTGTTGTTTCACTCTTTGATGTCAGCCAAAAGTGCTGTTCACTTACCCAGACTGCTCACCTCCATCAGTCTCATTTTCATTTGTGACTGATGCACTTGTAATGCTAGTGGAAAAAACAGACTGCAAATGGAACAAAAACTTAGAAACATAACATCAGTGTTAAGGAGTCAGAATTGCTTTTTTTTATTTCTCCAAGTCTTTTGGGTTTCTAATACCATGATGGGAATGAACCCCATTCCTAAGTCAGAGTATGATTAAAGTTCATGAAATTAGTATTATTTCACTCTTTGATGTTACCCAAAAGTGCTCTTCGCAGTACCCGCAATGTGCCCAGCAATGACTCCTTCTGCAATTCATATGGTGTTACATGAATTGGTAACATATCTAAATATGATTGTAAATTATTTTTTATAAGATCAGTTGCTCCTACTACTATTGGAACTGTCTGGGTATCTTTCTTCCACATGGATCTCGTTTCTGTCTGCAGATCAAGGTATTTTATGACTTTGTGTCTCTCTGTATGCAAGACACTATAGTCACTAGGTGTGGCAATTTCAATGATCAATGCTACTTTTGTCTTCTATTCTTGGATCACTATGTCCAGTTTTCTAACATCTATCTTTTGGACTGTAGGTATTGGGTGATCCCATGTGATATAAACTTCATAATTTTCTATGATTCTCTGTGGCTCATGTTTCCAATGTTTTACATCCACTTCGATACCATAATGTTTGCACAATCTCCAGTGTAACAATCTCACCACATTATTATGCCTTTCAGTATACAGTCCCTCTGCCATTAAAGCATCCCAACCAGCAATAAGGTGTGTAACTGTTTCCAACTCGGTTCCACAAAACCTACATATGTCTGTTTCTCCCACATGCTCAATGGACTTAGTAAACCAGCGTGTATGCAGCCCACTATTTTGTGCTGCCAATATTAATCTTTCATTTCTTGATGTAAATTCACCTCTCCTTAACCATTCCTGCATTCGTTCTTGATCAACATGAGGCTCTTCCAGAAGTTTTATACTTGCAACAAAATTTATGTTTTTTCCACATTTCTTGCTTCTCATCTGATCCTTCACCTTATATTCTTTCTTTTTTTTTTTAGCACATTCAGTTGCTGCCTGGCTTTTATCCACTTCTGGTTTGATTTCCATTCCTGCTTGACATCGATATGCTTCTGCTAAATTAAGCCGAAAAGTCATCTTAGATTTATTCTCCTCATGTTTCAAAACTTTCACCACATTTGGATCTTGTGAGGTCAACAGATATGTGTGGAGTCCCACGATTGCAGATCTATGCATGTAACCAATTTCAAGGAGGCCCATCCCTCCTTCATAACAGAGGATATATACTCTTGGTATACACTGATTTTTATAAATCATTTGGTGAGCATGAAGCATCCTTCTTGTTTTGATATCCAATCTAGCCAACACTTTTCGGGACCAGTCAATCACTCAAAAACTATAAGTTAGGACAGGAAGAGCAAATTGATTTATAGCTTGGATCTTGTTCCTAGGTATCAATGCTGTTTTCAGGATTAATTTAAGTCTTCTAAAGTATTCCTTACTAAGCCTTATTCACATTTGTTCATGTTTTATCGATGATCCTTCATCAATTCCCAAGTATTTATACACCCCCTCTTGCTCAAGTTCTTTTATATCACATTCTTGTCCCAAACCGATGTTTTCCTGGTGCTGCAATTTTCCTTTTGTAAAGGTTGCTTTTGCACATTTATCAAGACCAAATGACATTCCGATATCATCTGAAAATGTTTTGACAACCTGCAGCTGTGCTTTCAGTTCCTCATCTGATGAGCTATACAGTTTTAAATCATCAACAAAGAGAAGATGAGAAGTCATTAGACTTCATTGTTTTCTAGAAGCCAAATTGTAGCCATGCCCTAGGCTGTTAAGTAAGCAGCTTAATGGGTCAATGGCAAGGCAGAATAACAAGGGTGAAAGAGTCACCCTGGAATACCACCCTTTGAAGTTTTATCCCAGGGATACTAAACTGTCCTTTATCATGGCTTAATTGCAAAGTGGTCTTGTTACAGCAGTACATCTGGACAATGGCACACATAAATGGGTATCAAAGGGGACATCAGTATTGATACTGTATTAATATAGCTGCACCATACGTTAGTACATTGATTGCACAGTAGGGTTTGACATCACTGTGATAACCTGAAAGATGTCCAACAGTCATAAGTAGGCTATTATGTTACACTGTCATTGCTCACATACCTGCCAATGATTTGGCTGACATAACACAGGTATATGTGTATGTGACTACAAATAGTCACAAATGTGCTTATTGTACAGCAGAACACTGTACAGTTGAATGTTATTAATTTAATATATCACATACAGTTCAACACACCTATGCAACAGTACTTTACTATGCATGTGCCCTCTATAGGTCTCTTAGCTTTATAAGGCAGACATGTGTCATACTCATAATCACAGGTAACATGGATATGGAAAACATCCCATTAACTGGCCTAGCAGTGGCACAGTCACAACTGGTTGACAGACTCCCCTGTGGTTGTCATATATGAGCTGTCCTTTCCCAGGATGAGTCAGGCTCCTGAGCTGTGATCCCACATCACAACCTCTCAGAGCATCACATCTGGACAATGCCTAAAATGATGGGGGGATAAACAGGGACAGACTTTAAATATCCCTGTTACAAACATAGGAAGTTCATAGAATTATACGTTTAGCATTACAGTGAATATTCTTAAGGTTGTGGAGTCTTAAACTCAAGTGTTTGTCATTACCTGATGAGTTCAATCCTCAGCTATTTGTCGAAAAGTATAGATCTCAGGAGGAACAGACAAAAATACATGATGGTAAAATGTAGAAATTCTGTGAAGATCTATTTAGTTGAGAGGTATGTCTGTGATGTCTCCCACTGCAGAGAGGGCCAGATGATATGGTCATAGCAGCTGTTTAGCAGGACATTAGTACAGCATGTCTTGTTCGGACATATATTCCTCCAAATCATATTTCCCATTATTACAGACCAAGTACTGCATTCAATTACTTGCTTACATGTTCCACTTACCTTTTTTTCTTTCTTCTCTTTTCCACTTTATGTTTCATTTCTAATCTCTCTCTTCCTCTCTCCCTCTCTCTCTGTGCACTGCAGGGACAGAGCTGGTTTGAATAGGGGGCAGCATGTCTTTTTTAGGTGATGCTTATGACAGGTGGTGGCCTGTGCACCTATTGGGGTTCCCCACTTGCTAACTGTATGCAGAGCAATTGTGTAGTTCTTCCAATAGCCAATGTCATGGCAACACACTCCTATAAATGAGTACTCCATGTGGGTGTTGGCCCTTTCCCTTACTTGTGAGGAAGACATCCTGGAGTTGTGTGAGCTACTACCTCTTACAACAAGACTTGTAGAGACAAGTCAACTAAATGGTGGGGAAGGTTCAAGACTTAAGGGCAGAATGTGAGTATTGCTGTTATATGTTTGGAATGCTGCTAGTTTAATGGGAGTAATCTGCACATGCTACTTCTGCATGGGTTTCAGTCTGACAAAGTTCTGTCTCTGCATAACTCTCCACTGTAGGGCCATCCACATAATGGCCACAGGTTAGCCTGTTATGTATGGGCTGTACCCCAGACAGGTGTTGCCCTTGGCAAATCAGTAGCATACTCTGGTGATTGCATTATGTAGATGATAACATCCATTTGTTTTTCTGACTTTATATGCCTAAGAAACAAACCCTATAACACCAGCACCTTTCTCAGTGTATAACAGCAATATTTAAAGTATGGCTGTCTATATGGGCTTCTGTCTACCAAATATGTCAGGCTTTGTCCAGATGTCATACAGGAGTAGGTGGACAGGTATACTGGTCTATCATTATTTAGTGTTGTGACTACTGCTGAGAGGCATGGCTGGGAAACATGTTGAAGCCTGTACATTCAAGAGGTTGGTGTATAGAGAATGCTCTTAGATGGCATTGTAACATATTTTATGTGGGGGACAGTAACACGTGTTTTAAAAATAGGCTGTTAGAACACGTCAGACATATCACTGATAAGAAATATGTCATTTCTATAGCTGTACATTTGAATAAATCTCACCATGGGGACAGTAGTGGGTCTCAAGGTACTGTTCCTGAAAATGTCTGTTCCTCAGTATGATGAAACATTTATAAAAGGACAACTGTTATGTACAGACTCAATGTATTAATATTAACTGTGATACTTTATCCCATAGGGGATTAAATGACAAGTGTAATTGGAGGCTGTGTATTCAATTATGTAATTAGGTGTTAATTGCTTCTTGTGATTAAGGCATGTATTTCTGGTAATGTTTACTCCTTGAAGGCTTTGGCCAAAACACCAGAGTATAATAAACATTTGTGAATTACTGGCTGGTTGTATTTTTCTTTGCTATGTTCAGACATTTTATTTGTTTTTCTAAGAAGTAGTTGTATGTCTGGCCATTGTGTATGGCCTATCATGATTTTCTAGCAGTGTATACATGTGTATACACACACACACACACACACACACACACACATACACATATATATATATATATATATATATATATATATATATATATATATATATATATATATGGGTCTATATTAGATCACTGAATGCTTAAGAAAGTGAACGTGATTAATCGACCCTATGTAAACGAAAGCTTACAATTTTGAACTGCCAGAACAGCGATTCTTTTCCTAGGGAAAAAAAATCACTGTTCCAACAAAAAAAAAACACTTTTAACATTACATTAAGTGGGGGGCTTCGCCCCCCCACACCCCCCTACTTAAATATACCAACTCCGAGAACGCACTATAATACTGAAAACAGCAAAGTAATGAAGCGGCCAAGCAAATTCTTTCCCAAGGAAAAAATTCCCTTAAAAGCCACTTCAATCTTTTGCCGTTTCCGTCTTTTGAGTTCGGCCAAGAAGCATTTGAAAGAATGCGTCTTCGGTCATCTTATAGGGAACCTAGGAACCTATATATTATATATATATATATATATATATATATATATATATATATATATGTGTGTGTGTGTGTGTGTGTGTGTGTGTGTGTATGTGTGTGTACACCTCAGTATTTAAGTAATATATTATTGTACACATATATGGATCTCCCTTCATATCTCACTCTCTCTGTATGTATGTTTCTATTCAGATATATATATATTTATAGATACCACTCCTTCCAAATTGCACACTTGACTCTTCATTATTGTAAACTGGCTGTAAAGAAGGGGATGTTTGAGATAACATCCTCAAACAATAGAGCTGGTGAATTGAATAGGCTATGGTATGCAGGGTCCTGGGTTCAAGACCTGCAAGGCTTGTTTGTTTTGCTGCTAGGCAGAACAAGGACTGGTTGGATACAGAGTGGTTAAAGCAGTTTTGAGCAGCTTTGAGCATGTTTGCATGGGTTTGCGTGATGGTAAGCAGTGCTAACATATGGTAAAATGAATAGGCGCTTACATTGTGTAGGCTTCACTTACCAGTGTGCAAATCTACTTAGCAGTTACAGTTAAGCAATGCTTACACCTGCTAAGCATAGCTCAGTCCTGGGAACTAGTGATCACTTTCCAGTCTGATAAAATAGCAGGGTAATGATGTCTTTAATAAGTGTATTTAATTCCCTTTGCATAACATGTTTCTATGTGCTGTTATTCCAGTAGCAATGGGTGTGAGTATATTGTATGGGATAGCTGAGTATACATGGGTAGTTGTGGACTATGGGGAATGCAATCAGTAAATACTGACATCTATTGGTATTACCAACATCATATTCCTCATAAAGGGTGTTACAACAAACCCTGTGACATCTGCAACTGTCTCAATGTATGACAGCAGTAGGTCCATTCTACCCCTGTGTTTGTGCATCTGTTCCCAGCTAGTGATATAGGGGTTGCTGCCAAGCTTAGTGAGTGATGAATGTTATCAAAGGCTTTGGCCAGATCAATGTAGGCTGTATGTGTCACCTTGCCTTCATCCACAGCTGAGGTGACTGCCGCCAAGATGTTGACCAAGTTGAATGAGCAGGTATGACCTACCCTTCACAAAATTAAACTGTGTGGGATCCTGAGTCTGCAGATTCCCACATACCTCTTTATTTGGTGCATGATGATGCATTCCATAGTTTTGCATAACAGACTTCTCAGGCAGTTGGTGCAGTATTTCCCAGGGTCTGTAGTCACACCTCGTTTGTGGAGAGGGGTGACTGTAGCAATACATAATTCAGTGGGACCAAACCTGAGGTGAGGCTGTGCTTAAACAGGGCACACAGGTAAGGTGCCAGGTCACTCTGCAGTGTGTGTGTAGAACACAGCCAGGGATATTGTCAGGTCCCATAGAATCTGTATTCTTGGCCTTGGACAGTGATATTTTATCCTGTGCTGCAGTAATACTGGCTGCCTGGTTGTGTACTGGTATTGTGATTGGTGATTTGGGGGGGTGAGGGGTAATGTTTGCACTCAAGATGCCAGCCAGTATATTGGCATTATTTGTTGGCTCAATCTGGGAGGTACAGTTGTCTAGTAGCTCAGAGCAAATCTTGTCATTGCCATAGAGATTCTTTACATAACTGTATGAGGCCTTGTGGTTGTCTTTACTATGTGCTACAATTCTGTTCTCACAGCTGACTTTATAGTATTTGATGAGGGATCTAAACTTTTCATTGAGACTAATAAGGGTTTATTTCCTGTCTTGGGACTTTACTTTATTCCATATTGGTTCCTTCCTTCTGTTGTACAGTTTCTTTATGGCAGGGTACCACCAGATCAGCTTCCTTTTTTGGAGGTAAGGGTCCTGGTTGTATTGGGTAAGGCAGTATCCATGCATTTGAGCATGTGTTCATAGTGCATTGTTGTTTGATTCAGCTGTCATGCAACTAGTCTCCATTTGCATGGCTGCCATGAGGTTAGCCACCTCTGATTTTAAGAGGCCATAGTTAGCTTTGGAGAGGCTTTTCATGGTGTTTATCTGTGCAGGGGGTAGGAGGGCTGTGGATTTCCAATAGTGATTAATTTGTGTTCTGATATAACAAAGGAGGAGTTGACTATTGGTCTAGAGCAACAGTCGCTCATGTTAGGAAGGACCAGGTCGATGTGATGGGCATGTGCATTGGTACATGAGTAGCTTTCCCAGTTAATGGCAGGGTAGTTGAAGTAGACCAGTATGATAGTGTTAGGTTGGACACTAATATTCTCCAGGGTGTTTATGGACATGGAGTGTGAGTCTTGGGACATGTATTGGGACCTATAGCAGGCTACAACCTGTACCACTGTCTTAACCAATGTCAGCTATGCCTGTAGGATCTGTAATGCATAATGTTGGTCTACCACTCTGGAGGTGTGTGCATCCTTTATATATATATATATATATATATATATATATATATATATATATATATATATACATATACATATATAAATACATTTTCCTTACTGTTGAATGACTGTGCTGCATGATATGTTTGAAAAAACATCAGATATATCTACAGCTCAGATGGCGTAGTGGTAAATTGCTGTGGCTATGGTGTGCAGGGTCCTTGGTTCAAGACTTGCAAGGCTGATTATTTTGTTGCTGGGCAGAACAAGGGCTGTTGGATACAGAGTGATTAAGGCACTTTTAAGCAGCTGTAAGCGGGTTTGCTCAGGTTTGTGTGGCGGTAATCAATGCTTACTTTCTGTTAAATATGTTTCCAGACAGTTAGCCTTTAAAGTGCTTCACCTGTGTAGGCATTGCTTAGCTCCATGCAAACAGGTGTAATCCCACTTACTACTGCTTAAAACAGCTTACTCCCACTTACCCCATGCTAATTTATTTAAAAGAAAAGAAAGAAAATGGGTGCTAGGAAAGTGGTGAAAAGGGGGGCATGCAGAGGGAAAGACAATAGGGAAAGTAGCTAGGGATGTACAAGACCGGTGTAGGGAAGGTCTATAGCTGTCTATTTCTTCTACAGCAACAGCTGTGTGTGTGTGTCTATGTGTGTGTGTGTGTGTGTGTGTGTGTGTGTGTGTGTGTGTGTGTGTGTGTGTGTGTGTGTGTATATATATATATATATATATATACTGAATTTGGAGGTATATTTGGACACTCAAACTCCTGTGAAAGGGGTGAGGAAAACAATATTGTGTTGTGAAGCCAATTAGACCAGATTACATGTGTCCAGTGGACACATGTACAAAATGTACAGCTATGCATTGGGCGAAATTTGTTTTGGGGGCAGATTTCCCCTTTTTTTTTAAGGTGAGAGTGGGATGTTTGGGAAGGATAGTAGGTATATTGTGGTAGATAGGTTGGGTAGGAAGACAGGCAAGACAGACCAGGCAGCATGCAGGGGTGGTATATGACACATTTGGCAGGTAAACACCTTGGACAGGGAGGGATGTTTGGTAATCGGAAGCCTACGAGCCCCCAAATGGATACAGTGAGACTTTTTTCCCCATCCATGGGCAGTCACCACTACACCTTCATGGCACCAAAGGTGGCTGTGCTGGAGGCTGACCAGGATGGGGATGCTGATCCTCTAAATGAGCCACTCAGCACTCAAGCAGGCATAGCAGATCTCCAAACTCCTTGTGTAGCTCATTACGCACCAGACCCCGGACCTGGCTTCAGGTGACAGGATCCTGTCCATGGCCATGCCCAGTGCGAGGCAAGCCTCATCTCCTGAGGCAGTTCCACCCAAAGGTGGTGCAGGATCAGCAAACAAGGAGGTCCCGTTGTGGGTCCCAGATGTTCTTGGGCCTAGTACCATGGCCAGATGAGGCAGGAGAGGCAGATCCACTGGGATTGGCCTTCCCTGATGTGCTATGGTGTTGCAGTTTTATAACATATGCTGGTTAGTAATGGTCAACACATTCCAGGATTAGTTATAACAGCATGCACAGCATTAACCCAATATAACACATTTGGGACAGTTGCATATCAAACAGAACACATGCATATATGGAACCACAGTGGGCATTAAACCAGCATGTAGGTTACACTGATAGCAACAGGCCACCATTTATGGTATTTGAACAGGGAACATTAATTGTAATAAATTTCAATGTTTTTAGAATAACAGGACACATGTCCTAACAGTAGGTTTGGTGGAAAACATACCCTTTCATGTATGTGTTTACATTATTGGTGAAGATAAGGTGGGGGAGAGAGAGAGAGAGAGAGATGTCAGTTAACAAATATAGATTCTTGCAGTGGTCACAACTTTAATGATCATTGCTCTACTCATTACTCTACAGGTATTATTACAACAACTATATCCTTGATTTGGGCAGTGGTATGTTTGTACACAGTATAATTACAGCCTTCTTATAGCTACTTTTAACTTTCTCTTACCTGGCAGACCTGTAGGGGAATGTTTGTTAATACTACATGACTGTTTCTCCCATATTCCGGGTTACATATGTGCACTCATACTGTATGTATGTGTGCTACTGACACACTCTGCCTTGATTTCTATCAGTCACCCTGGTTGTTGTTCGCAAGGACCTGTAGCTGTGAAAGCATGGCACTTTTAAATATTTCTTGGAGGAGACCGCTTGGTGTATGTACTTATCTTGCTGTCATTTGCAGCCTTGGGGTTGGACCATGGGTGTCAGATACAGTATAACTACAGCGTTCTTATATCTACTTTATACCTTATCTTACCTGGGAGATCTGTGGAGGGAATGTTTGTTAATACTACCTGACTGTTTCGACACATTTTCACAAAATCCTAGTTAAAATTATGCATACAGCTTACTATCACTCCCAGGAGCTATTGGCATGGCTATTTCTGTAAAAATATGACAACTGTGTGTTTCATCACAGGGAGCTATTGAGACAATGCTGTCTTTTTCTTGAATTATTTTTTTCTCATTCTCTCTTTGTTGTGCTATCTGACTTTGTATTTACAGCATTACATACCTGTTCACATAGCACAGTGTGGAAAATGTGGTTAACACAGCATTACTATTCAGATATCAGATCTTGGTGCACGACATTTGTAATATCAGTTATTCTCATGTGTTATAGAGGCACTAACTTTGTCAGATGAGACTTGATTGTTAAATGCTTTCAGAACTATAGTTGCTATGCATTACATGGTACACAGTTCCAATCATACCATACCAGAGTAAACACAACCAGTCTAGGGTTTAGATTTTTATTCACAGGCAATTACATTTTATTAATATATGAGCTATATGAGACTATTACTGTAATATTGTCTGCTTTATTCAGTTTAAACCATAACCAGTTTGAATAATGCCGGGTGACATTCTACTCTTTTATATTTATTTGGTGTGTATAGTACAAGCTAGATTGTTACTCACCTGCCTCGCAACACAGCCTTTGCATCCTATTGGTATGGGCTTCCTGGTTCACAACCCACTCAGCTGGACCTGTAATGAAAATAGAGAAATGTTTATGCATACCTAGCCATCACATACACAGGCTGACCTTTGGTAAACAGTTATTGCTATGAATACTTACACACTGCTGAGACATCACCCCTCTGTCTTCCTTCTTGGACTCACTGTTCCAAGAGCTCCTTCTTCCTCTGCTTCAAGTCGGTATTGTGGTGCCGGACCTGCTCACCAGTCCGAGGGATACCAGTGGCACTGGTGAGATCATGGGCGAGACTTTCCCAGCCTGCTGCTTTGTATTGGGAGCCCTGGTACTGGTCCTGCACCAGTCTCACATCATGTTTTTTTACAAGGAGTCCTACCATGACCTTGGACTCCTGTATGCCCCAGTCCTGCACCCAAAAGTTCATGCCCTCTCCAACACCTGCTATACTGCCTTCAGTGGGGAGCTACAATCAGTTATGAGCTGTATCCCTGCCTGCAAGATTTAAATATGGCCGATTTCCCACCCTTTGCCGTGATTGAAGGATTTAATTATGCTGAGCTAAGCTAAGCTATGGGCAAACCTGCTTAGCTAAGGTTGGCAGTGCTTAAAGGGGCAGGTTCAGCACTGCTTACTAATGGGCAAATCCACTTAGCAGGGCTACTCATTCCTTAGCATTTATATTTACACAATGCTTACTCCTGGTCAGCATAGCTGTTTATGTTTTATTTTAGTGCACTACCACCTGTATGGGATTGATTCATCATTCATTACATATTATAAATTTGTTTACCTTCCCTGAAGTCCCCCAATGTGATTTCATTACATTTATTCTTGTGTGACTATACTGTATGGGCACACTGGTTGAGAAATATAAGTTACTTCCTACATAAATATACAAATAAATTAAAATTGGAATGATTTCACATACAAAATAGAAACGGCTTTGGTAAGGCTCAAACCGTGAATGATTACATGCTCTAACCACTACACTATTGCACTACTGTGTACATTTGATGTCTACTGCTATTTCACTTATCTTGCTGTTTCAGCTGGGCTAAGCATAGCTAAGCAACGGGCAAACCCATGCAGCTATGCTTAAACTTTATTGAATATGTGAAAAAAAATGTGTTTGTTGCATTTTTTACTTTGTAGCCTTCAGTATATCCATGGTAATGCCAAACTTGTTATTCTATCAACTTTCTATAAGTTTGTAATGGCAACATTTCGGAGTTGTCCCTTATGGCTTTGTCCAGATTTCTTACTCTAACAGGTTGTGAGGTGTGTGTTATATACTTAATACCCTTCAGAAAATTCATGCTAATGCTAAATTTGTTATTCTATCAACTTTCTAAGTTTGTAATGGCAATTATCCTTTATGGCTTTGTCCAGATTTCTTACTCTAATAGGTTGTGAGGTGTGTGTTATATACGTCATACCCTTCAGAAAATTTATGCTAATGCTAAACCTGCTATACTATCAACTTTCTACATTTGTAGTGGTAATTGTCCCTTATGGCTTTGTCCAGATTTCTTACTCTGACGGGTTGAGAGGTGTGCGTTATATACTTTATACCCTTCAGAATATTCATGCTAATGCTAAACCTGTTATTCTATCAACTTTCTAAGTTTGTAGTGGCAATTGTTCCTTATGACTTTGTCCAGATTTCTTACTCTGATGGGTTTAGAAGTGTAATGAGCAATCTCGCTCTATTTAAATTACCGTACGGCAATTCTGGTGTGCAGGGGGCATGTGTATTGTGAGAGCACTGCTCTCAGACACACACCCTGCACTCGTACACAGAACCGTGTCTGTATTACAGCACGGCAGCACGCCTTCATGAATATGCATGCCATGCTGTATGGGAACGGTCCCTTCCGTGCAAGAATAAGCTATTCTTGCATGGAAGTTTGCTGAATCCCAGGGAATGTTTATGTACACATACAATAACCATCTGAAAACTATAGTAATTTGATATGCTAGTTGAAATTTGAAGGAACTCAAATGTCAATACAATGACATAACTCATGTTTTGTGTAGTTAAATGCATTGAGCTGCATTGTTTATTCTTTGATTTGTGCTCAGATACTTATCATCTGATTATTGCCAAGCTAAACAATAATTCCCATAAATACAATATAAATCTGAAAAACACCCATTCAGCATTCATGAATGCCTCCTGTATACATAATTTAGGTAGAGAAATTGATTGTTACACATCATCCTAAAGCAACATCTTTGACAAGGTTTTATTTGCATGGCTAAAAAAATAACACATATAATAGACCATCTTCAAAGTCATTTATATATGGAGTATGCAAATACCGACCCATCCCGTGCTGATGCTTCATCCATTTGTCAAATGCATCTTGTAAAGTGTGTAGTATTCATGCAGAAATGTTCAGAAGCCAAGGTCCAAAGTTTGGCCAAACCAAGATATTGAACAGAACCACAAAATGTACACATCACATTTCCATTTTCTAGTCAAGAATAAAACCTTCAGAGAGATATAATACTTATTTCTAACAAATATGCACCTCCAGTGACTTAACCCATTTCCCACAGCCAGTGGGGGAGACACAATGCTACTTAGAACATATTATAATATATTACAAAATATATAAAACTGTGATAGTTCAAAGGAAAAGAAGAAGAAAGATCAGCTGGCTTGGACTACATCACAAATACATAATTCAACTGAATTGCACCAAATATCCCTGAATCATGGTATCCCTGCATGGATTAACATGCCAAATTGAGACCAGCCCAGCAGTTCAGGCATACTTAACAATTGTTTTTTAAGCATACTGTGTCCTTGGGAGCCATATCATTCATTGTGGTTGTAATGAAGTCTCAGGGCATTGCTATATAATGAATAAGGCCCTCTAGCATACCCTAGCCTTTCTGAAATCCTGCCAACAAAGAATGGAATGAAAGTCAGAAAAGGAAACACATGCATACAGTGAATAAAGAATAGCTGAAAAAAACTCAGATATACAAGATTTGCACAGAAACACTCAGAATATGGATCTATATTTCAAACATGCACACAGTACAGCAGGACAAGTGATATACCTGTGAACTACAGGTGTAAGTGATTTCAAAACAGCTAAACATATAGTGTATGTTATAATGAGGATGGCATAGTATGACTGTACTCTTCAGTAACACACACCTGATTCTGAAACACTACATCGGTGCCACACCAAAATAAAAAGCAACCAGTGGTTTTAGCAAAACATGCCATTATATTGTGGAAGATAGATGGAGAAGACCATATTGACTTGCTTGAAATTATATTTCTTAATTTGCAGATTACCCCATGTATCTCAGAAAAATAGATAATGCAAATAATGCATTGCAGCAGGCCTGAGTACTGCAGGTAATATTGGATGTCAGCTTGAAAATGCTTCCTTTTCTGGAAATACTGCCAGCACAGTGATGAACCAGGTAGCAGATGAACCAGCTCTCTGACCAAGAAATTATAGATTGATCTAGGCTAGATGGAGAGCCAGTGAATATTGTCTGTGGGATGTGTTTACACCACACATCCTCAAGCAGTCAGTGGGGGCAACCTAATCACAGTAGAATCAAAGGCCTGTCTGAGACCTGGTATACTAGCCTCTGGGAGATTCCAGCAGTACTTGGGTAATAACATTAAGGATGTCATAAACTGCTGCTAGTTGTATACTCAGACAGTTCTTGACAGTCATGTTCAGCAAGGTGGATGACTACATCTGATTTCCAACTGCATCACTGGAGAGACAGACTGTCATGGAATGGGTCTGTGCTGTAGCCAATTTTTCCTGTGTCCATGGTGAAAATGATTGCACACACATGTCAATTAAATCCCTGAGTGGCATAGGTGCAAAACTGTATACAACTGAAAAGGGTGGCCATCGCTCAGTTGTGAGGTGGTCTGCTCAGCAGGTGGTCTTATCTTTAACCTTAATGTAGAACACCATGCTATTGTACATGATGCTGTTGCTATATAAAGGGGAAACTGCCCTAAGGGCAATGTTTCAGGTGTTGATAACCCTGTGGGGCTACAACTTGGCAGGTATACCTAAATATGAATATGCTTTAGTGTGTTGTACTACTGTATTTTGGTGCATTGCTAATGCATACTCTGTATGTACCAACAAGTTATGGTACCATTTAGAACCCCATCCGTACCTGCTGAAGATGCATTTAATGGAGCACTTGCTACAACTTGAATGAGTGTCTGTCATGTTAAAAGCAAGGTCTGGGTCTATAAATACACATGGTGCTGCACTGCAGTGCATACCAGAAAAATGCAAATGGTCACTATGTGTGCCATACTGCACAATATGATATACACGGTGGCCTGCCAGACCTAAGAGTGGGTACCTGTGTATTAAGTTGCAACAAACAATAAGAACAGTTTCATAATGGGTTAGCTACATCAATCCAATTACATTATGCAAATGCCTGGCGTAGAATGAATGCAGTTGTTCTGTTCTGTGAACCATGCATTAAAGGTAGTCATTGGTACCATTGTAAGCACTTATTAGGCAAAGGCCATGATGGTTTTACCATAAAAGTCACATCTGTGAACAACATACTTGAAGGTTAAGATCAAGCATTGTACAACACATTATAAACATTATATTCCTATGGTGTCAGACATAGTAAAGATCACAATCATGCATAGTGTGTTCTGTGGTTAGCACAGCAGACATTATCTGCACATGTTAAGAGATAAGCTCCAGCACATACACTAGGATACCTGCCATGAAAACAGCAACACAAATGATGTTACCCTCACTGATGCCTTATGCCATGTTCCTGGCTGTACCAATCAAGTGAAGAAACCACACCTTATGATATTGCACCAGCTTTGATAGCGGTGTCTTATGTGTGGTGCATACCTCTCAACAGTCCAAATTAAGTCAGAATGTCCACATTTGTGTCTCACATTTTTGGTCCATTCATCATATAATTTATGGTTTTCTGGAAAGGCATTGAGGATTGAAGTCAATAAACAATGACAGGCATTTAAATTTCAGGCTTCACATTCTTCTGAAAATGCATGTTATTGCAAAATCTTTTAGTCTGTCAACTTTTTAAGTTTATAAGAGAAATATTTAAAATCTGTCTCTATTTCTGAGCCTTTGTTTCCTCCATTATTTTTGGCTTTCTCCAGATTTTTTGCATTTGGAGGTGGAGAGGTAGGATGTAGTGGGACACCCTAGGGGTCTCCACACTGACATATGCCGTGCTCTTGGAAGCCATAGTCTGGGTGTGAGCATGGTGACCAACAATAGTTTTGCATGCCTGATGTAGAACGGGTACAATGGAAAACTGAGTGAGACAGGGATAGCATGGATGATGAGTTGTCACTCTATCCAATGAGATTAAACTACGAATATGGGTCAGAGTAAGTGTGGCCTGTGAAGTATTGTGGCATGCTAATCCAGGACAGCTGAGACAAGTTACTTCAAAAAACATTCAATAGATGGCACACTGTCTCAATATCCAGCAAGGGAAGCCACAACCTAGATATGTCTTTGCTCCTGATCCCCTGATATGGTATGCAGTGTAATATTAATTGTCTGAATGACAGCATGCAGCTATGTGCCATAACAGCATTATGATCTTTCACATGCCTGTGACAGCAAGCATGCATCTTCTGAGGTACATCCATGCATCTCTGCTTATGGACACATGCTGTTTATACCTGCAACTATTTGCCAATGCATGTGTTGTTGATGAGTACTGCATGCATAGTGCCATTGCTACTGTGTACTTTTTGCATTTATTACTTCTGCCTTCATATATTGCTCTATATTAATCATAATATTCTCCTGGCATATGTTGTATGTCACAAAAACACTGAAAAGCAGAGTGCATCAAGCCATGTCATTTAAAATATTTGTTTTCCAAGCTTTTCAGCAAAAGCCATGGGATTAAAGTTTGTCTTCTTTGCTAAGGTCCCCCTGGACTGTATCCTGTCTTCAGCAAAAAATGTACAATCTGAGGCAAAACACAGGGCCTTGTCTTCTGGACATCTAGGTAACATCTGCACTGAGTATCTGCTTTCAGCCAAAGCAGTACCACAGAAAAGTAGTGTCAATACCAACTATATAGACTGTAGAGATGAATACATAAAAACTGAATGTCATTCTACTTCTCTGACATTAAAGTGTCAAGAGGTCAGAAAAGAGTGATAAACCATATAGGATGTGAAACAAAGTAATATCTGCACAGACAGTACCCACTCCTCAGGACATATTTCAGTCAAATGAACTGTGGATGGAAATAAAACTGTCTTAAAAAGACATCTGTACAAAAAGGAATAACAGTGAATGTTAATGTAATGGAGGTTTAGAGAGGTTAAAAGGACACAAGCCACCACCAGATGATATAATATGAGTAAATGAGCACCAGTAGCATAATTTTGTGAGATGTTCGTAAGTAGGGGATGGATTCCTACAAATGGAAACCTGCCATTGTAATGCAAAATAAATGTTGCAGTCTGTAGCCATTTATTTCATAGATATTCATGAAGGTTCACTGATTGATAAAGAAGTAGGTCACCAATTCATTTGTGAATCCTTACCTCTAGTCATTATATCGCAAATACATCATAGTGAGGCATATGTCTCCTTTTTTGGATTTCCTTGATGTTATTTCCTGTTATCCTTCTATTCAGTTACTTAAAGAAAACATTAATTTTCAAATAGACCACTGTTTGTTAGAAATGGTAGTAGCATTTCTAAGACAATTTTATAATCAATGTCTCCCTATTATGATTTCCAGATCTATATCAGTATAGTCACTTTTTCTCTATATATATTGACATCAGTTGTATTTACTATGTAATCAGCCTGTTTTCCTAATTTATGTTTAATATGTATGTGGTTCAGTTTCTTCTGTTTTATAAAGGGTTTTGTGAGTTTTTCATTTGAGTTTCTCTGGAACACATTAGTGTGATTTTGCAGAAATTCCTTTGAGCACCACAGTATGCCTAGTGTAAACCAATATGAGAGCAGAGCATTTCCTTTGGTAGACGAGATTTAGACACCTTAGCAAAGTGTTTATTTCAGCAGAACTAAGGTTTGAGGATCAGGATCATTGGCTTAATGGTAACTATTATGACGTCATTAGGAACTCAAAGGTTAGCGTAGCAGTTTTAATGTATTATTAATGTTTTATGGTGACATGTTGATGACAACTCTGCAGGCTCTTAAGACAATATTATTAAATTACCTACTTTTCATATTGAGAAAACAGAGCAATGGTGCTGATATTTATACCTTTTTCTATTAAGGTAATTCTTAGAATCCCATCTAGTGAATGCACATTTAAGTTGTTCACAAACAATGTGCCGGCAGTCTGAATCTTATACAATATTTCATGGCTATAGTAATTGCTAGGGAGGGCTATCTCTCAAAGGGAGAAAATTGATAAGAGATTGGCTGTCTCTGGGGTCTCACCATCACTGATAGAACATGGTAGACCAACTACTTAAAACTGACTGAAAATCTTTGATGTTGGCAGGCTTCTGCAAAATATAGTTCAACAACATGAAGGTCACTGTCTGAATGTACAAGAATGGTGCAATTATTAAATTACTGAAGGTCCATGACAGATATAGTGTGAGATTTGCAAGCATATGTCCAAAACACAGTTTTCAGAACACTCATTATGTATATTTTGTCATATAAATCAAAAGCAATACATGACTTGGATTAGGGTGACTGCTGGGAAGAAGGAAACAGAGCAATGATAATAATAAACACGTTTGTGTTTTTTTTAATATTCAATGTTTCTACTTTAGAACCACAAGAGATAATGCTAATAATAATCTGGTGTAGTAGAAACCTCACAATAGTGATATATTTATTGGGCACCAATGTCTGTCAACTCTTTCTGGGGGGGGGGGTTATGGCTGATGCAATCATACCATTCTTGATTCATTGAAAGTCATATACATATATTAATGATGCTTCTAACATTTTAGATGGATATGCCTGGCAATCCAAACCAGGATGGTTGCCCAGAAAGATGGCCTGAATACACACATATGCTCTATTAAGTTTTTTCATTGATGAGTTGAACATAAATGAGAGTAGCACCGATGAAATGTTGCCTTGCAATGGAAAGTAATTCAGTGCCTTCATGACTTCAGCCCACTATTTTTCTCCATTCTTCAAGAGTAATGCATTTTTCCGATTTTTCTGCAAGTTTCTTCTTGGTTCATATTCAAAAACAACAGTCAAATAGTCACTCAAATATTCTATCAAATCAAAAACTATCTGAGCTAAGTGTTACGGCGGTTACCTACACCTTCTTGATTTACACCTTACTAATCTTGAAGTTCCATTATTAAAGACCACAGGAATTTCTAAATCCACAGAAACATAACTCATTTCTAACATTATTCTGCATCTAGATTTATTCGCCATTTAACCAGAACTGACCAACCATAACCAATTAACCCTGTATTTTTATAGTATTATCCAAAGTCCTTATTATCACAGACTCATGACCCATGTAAATACTTCCTCAGTTCAGGCATTATACTGATATCACTGTCATTCATCCTTTCAACCACAATAGTCAGTTGTACATCCCTTGCATTTAAGTTCAAAGTGAGAAACTGTGACCATAAGGAATCATAGTTTTTGACAGATAGTGAGCCATTTATCTATTACAGACTAAATCTAATTCCATTTAGTTTGAGAAGGTGAATTATCCTTCACTCAGGGTTACAGTTTGTCTCATCAACTTATACTGAGATCCTGTTATGTTATTTTATTTGAAATAATCTTTAAAGTATCAGTGAACTTAATAAATAAACTTCCCTTTGCAAATGCTAATGTACCTTATAAGCACTGAATTTAAGTGAAATAGCCTGCTGCAAAGCAACACATACAAAAAAGACTCACTGAGAATTACAGGAAAAAATGTCCTGTAATAACCTGACAGTATTTATTAGATGTTTAGTATGCACTTGAATATGATACTTTACTTTTTACCCGATGCAGGGTCAAGATGGTTTCATAGTGCTTGGAAACTGTGATTACTAAGTGGTATGATCCTGGCATGAAAGGTCTGAAGTATCATATATTTATTGGAAATCTTGCTGGTGTGGATTACACTGGTTTGGTACAAGAAGATTTTGTAATATGATTTGACTTTCCCAACTATGGATTTAACACTATATATTTTTCTGTTTTATCATTTGATGAATGTATTGCATTATACAGCTGTATATTGCTACTGCAATTTGTTAGGAAAGTTAAATACTGGCTTTGCCATTACATTTTTTTCAAGCTAAGGTGTTACAAGGTCATATTTTCCCTTTTTCCCTCTTAATCAGTTTAAATCAGTTGTAGTATTACTAATTAAAGCGAAAATACATCTTATTTTAAGAAAAATGTTAAAACTAAAGTGATCATACAGTGACTGCTCACCCTACTTGTATTTTCTTATAATCTACTTACTTATCATTCAAAGTTTATAGCTTTAAAGCAGTGTGAACAGCTGACTTTATGATGTTGTGGGGCAGCTATGTGTTACTTTCCTAGTATTATTATGTGTATTTTTATTATAAATATAATTTTCAACAAGTTGAAATGTAAAGGTTTTATATCAGTCTTATGTAATTGGTACTTCAACCTACTTAATCCTTTACAGATTGTTAAATTAACATCTTCCTGATGTTATATGGTTGTGGTAAGGCACGGGGATTTCTCAAGAAGGTTTAACTGCAGGCTGCTTTTCTATCAAGGTCAGTTGTAAATTTGTGGTGCATATCCCTTGAATTTTATACAATCACCATCCCTATAAGGTGTTCTAATAGTAGACAAAGCTTTGGGGTATAGACTCTTGGAATTTTCAAGGCATTCAGACAGATAAAAAAGAGGAAACTATTACTTCATCTAACATTTAAATCAAAAGCTGAAATTGCTTTTGTCGAAGAAACTCATATGAAATCTTTGCAATGGTCTCAGGTGATGGGGAAGAAATGAATTAGAACAATTACTGAGTTAGGCAGTAGGTCAGTTAGCAATTGTGTTGCAGTTATTAACAAATAATCATTTAAGGGTGTAATATTATATTAAGAAGCAGATAATGAGGGAGGATTGTGTTATGTGGTTATTAAAAATACATTTCTTGATAAACCAGTTGTATTACTAACGATATGTATATATATATATATATATATATATATATATATATATATATATATATATTTATATAGTTTCATAGTATAGTACTAGGCTATCTGCCCTGGGGCATTTGTAAGCCTAGCCATAGTGATGTGGTTTTTGCCACCCCATGAAATGGTACAAAAATGTACAGAATAAATCTAGAATACTGTGCCTCTGTCTAGTAGTGACACAATGAAGGTCCCCTTATATAATAGAATTAGTTTACTGTGCCCCTGTCTAGCAGTGACACAGATGTGACCCCTGGGGTAAACTTACAATCTCCCATCCACTCATCAAGATTTCTCTTGAAGGGAGTCAGTGAGGGGCTCTGCCTAATACGAACTGGGATCCTGTTCCAAGGCATGGGAAGCCTCTGGGTTATGAATCTATCCCTCCAGCATGTCCTATTCATACTTGTGCCAAGGTTTAAGTCTTTAGCTCTCGTGGTCCTGATGGATTTGGATTTTTTGAGGTGGAGCATGTCCATCAGATCCTGATTGGACATGGCCTTGTACGTCAGGCAGAGATCACCTCTGAGCAGGTGGCATGCTACTGAATAGAGCTGAAGTTTCTTTAGTCTGGCAGAATAAGACATATGTTGGAGACCCTTGATCCTTTTGGTGAGGTACTTTTGTGGTCTCTCCAGCTGTTGCAAATGCCGGGTGAGGTACATACCAAATGGGGCATTGTACTCAATCATGGGTCTGATGAGGGAGGAAATATAGGGGTACAATGACATCCTTGGATCTGGAAGGTGTGCAAGGTAGAATGTTTTTCTAACCACTTTGGCAACGTGGGTGTGAAATGAGAAATGTATATATATATATATATATATATATATATATATATATATATACACACCTTGCTTTAAGTGGCAGGAGTTTTTCATGATAATGTGTAAAATACTATCTTCTTTTCCAAATCACTACTACATTCTTGGTGGGGCTTGAAATGTCATTATTGATCCCATTAATGACAGATCAAGTAGAAGCAAATAATACAATGTCTATGCAACTGATCTGATATCAGAACTTATAACAGATTAAAGTATTTTTGACCCTTCTAATTTTCAAAGCAATATAACTACCCAGTCAAAATATACTTACTATCCCCATGGTTACAAAACACAGGCCAGAATAGCTTTATTCCTAATATATGTAATATTTTTGTCTGTTAACATTATGTTTAACGTAGAACCCAGGTTCTTCTCTGACCAATCCAGAATTTCTCTTAATATAAACTGGTCTAATAGAAATAAATTAGGGACTACTATAACTGGATACAAAATCCTAACCTGCTACAGAAAGATAACATTAAGACAGAAATTACTTTCATATTCAAAAATGTCCTGAATGACTTTTCTTATTCATATATTACTCCTGATTTTCAACGAGCAGCAATCAAAACTTAAATTAGAAGTCTATTTATCAGTAAAGGATCATACTACAAAAACTCAGATAAATCTAAAGAGAATTAAATAAAAAAACAAGATTGACAAAATAGAACAAAAACTACATATACAATATAATTCCAAGTTATCAAAGCATTAAACTGAACTACTGAGCTCTACTTAATACTTTATTAAAACAAACACTTTATGAAGCAAAAACTTTTGCTAAATATTTGGAATGGGCCCAAGCTCCTTCCAAATTTCTTGCAAAGATTGTAAATGTCAACAAATTCCCATTTAATAATTGGAATCTCTTACCAGAATTAATCTTATAACACTACTGAAGAGATTTTACAATTATTTACACAATTATATTCCCAAATATATGGGGAACATAATCTCTCCTCTGGCTATCAGGAAAGAGATAATTTTTTAAATACCTTATATTTTCCAAAAATCAATCAGGACCAACAGAATAGTCTTATTACTCTGATTATGCAACAATAAATTCTACAATACGCAATCATAACATGGGTAAATTACTTGGGCCAGATGGTATAATTCTATAAAACTTTCCCCCCAATAATTTCAAAAATACTGCTTACATCTGTTTAACTACATTAAGGATAATGGCATCAAATATTTGTATTTAAATAATTCTAAAACAATTCTTATACCTAAGGGCAAATCTGATACTAAGAATCCTTCAAATTACAGACCGATCTCCATTATAAATATAGATATAAAAATTTACACAGCTTTATTAGTGAACAGACTGCAGAATATGCTACCTAAAATAGTCTCATCCTACCAATCTGGTTTTATTTAAAATCAGAAAACATATGATCATACACTTACAGTGGACCCTTTAATTGCACTATCTAATAGACATAATCAAAATTTTGTATTCATTTTAGATGTTAAAGACAATGAAACCAAAACCCAAGGCGCATAAATCATACTGCTTATGAGCAGCTACTCTAAAAATCCATTGTAATTCAATATTTTCAGTAAAACTAGCAACTGGCCCAAGTCTCCCTTGTTCATAAACAACATGCAATACTTGAAATAAAAAAGTGTGGTTTGGTCCATTTTCAAGTGTATGCTTATCCAAGGCACTATAAGTTAACCGTTTTTGCACGCAGTACAAATTATCTTGTATTTGTACTTTCAAGGTGGCATTGGTCTTCCCCATATAAATATGAAAGCATACTGTACAATGAGTTACATAGATCAAATCTGCAGTGTTGCAATCTGCTTTACATCTCAGTTCCCATAATCTACCCGTAGCTGGATGTTTAAAAAAATGTGACTCATCGATGTATTCACAATAGTTACATTATCTACATTTACGTGTTCCATTCACAATTAATAAATCAGTCCTTGGAATTTTAGAATAATATAACATTTGTTTTAAATTCTTCCTTTTTCTAAATACAAATTTAGGGCAAGAACCTACAACATCCAAAGTTTTGGAAGCAACCATCAGCATGGGCCAATTATTATATAGTATTTTTCTATCAAAATTGATTTCCTGTGTATACAAAAGAACCAATGGCAATCCATCAGTCTCTGTAAAATAATCAGTACTTGGTAGTTCCACTTCTTTAGAATAATAAGGTTTGCCTTTCTTATTTCGTTCACTATATACCTTTTTAAAAGCTTTATTGATCTCACAATATGAGTAGCCCCTCTGTTTAAAGGCATTCTGGAGATATTCCAATTCATTTGTAAAATCTACCTCTTACATGACAACTTTGATACCCTCATACCCTGACCAACTAAAACATTGGTGAACACATGATTTGGATGCATACTTGTGCGATGAAGAAAAAAAGGTGTATAATATGATTTCCTGTGCAATCTAGTAGAAATAATTCCTTCATTTAATGTAATAGCAACATCTAAAAAATGTATTCTACTTGAAGATATAGTTAAAGTAAACTTTAAAAAAATCACTACTTGTATTCAATTCTTCAAAAACGTGGTGTATTTCCTGTTGATTTCCTCCCCAACCAATGAAGAGGTCATCCACAAAGTGACGATACAGGATCACCTTATTATTCTGTTTGGTCAGGATATTTGCATACTCCCACTCCATCATAACGATGTCAGCATATGAATTGCCACAGCTGGTGCCCATGGCGACACCAGCTGTTTGCCAATAATATTTATCAACAAACAAAAATACGTTATGTTCTAATACTAGCTCTAAGAGCATACAAAGAAAATCAATCTTCTCAGGTGAGAATTGGGAGCTTCTCTGCATAGCATTTCTCACCATGCTTACTCCCTCCTCATTGAGAATACAGGTGAAGAGGGATATCACATCTAAAGTAACTAACATGCTGAAGTTATGATTGCCAAGGGTTTTCGTACAATTATATAGATCTGATAGGAATTGTTTGGTGTCTCATAGAACTAATGGATAGTTTTCAAAGATTAACATTACTTGTTTGTCTAAATAAACTGAAATTGGCTCCATTAGCCAACCCCCACCAGCTACTATAGGCCTCATTAGGGGTAGGGTGGGGTGTTTATGGACTTTAGGAAGGCCATGGAACTGTGGCAATAATGGTTAATCCACTGTAAAAAAAATCTAACAACTGTTTTCAATAAGAGCCATACAATGACATTCATTTAGAACTGAGTCAATACGATACTTCATTAAACATATACCATCTAAATGTATTACTTTATAAGTGGTCCCATCAGACAACATATCATACATGGTATTATAGTAATATTTAGCATCCATGATGACTATAGGTCCACCTTTACCTGATGGCCGAATAATAATTTCTAGGTTGTTACGCAAATTATTCATTGCATGTATTTCCATAGTGGATAAGTTGCCCTTGACAGACAACTGTCATGTATCCAATAAGTTGTACAAAGCCTTCTCACATGCTCTGACAAACACATCAATATGGTTTGGTAATGAAGGTGAAAACTTGCTAGGTTTCATAAAAACTACGTTAGTTCTATCTTGTTTTTTGCCAAACATCAGTTTTAAACATATAGAATGAGCAAATAGCTGTAACTCTATAATTGTTTTGCTGATATCAAACATAGTAGTGGGGATAAACCCAAGACCTCTATTCAATACTGCATGTTCATAATCAGTCAAAGAGTACCTGGAAATGTTCCAAACTAGCCCTCATAATCAAGGTTCCACATTTTCTTCAGAGTTTTATGTTGATATGGAGCCGGAGGTTTTTTGCACTTCTGTCCCATTCACCGTTGCTCCTGTCCGATGGATTTATTTCTTATGGGACGAATCAGCAGTGGAAAGTGGGGAAAACCCTGTTCTTTGTTGGTAGTGGAAATAACTTTCAGTCTCACCACATTGGAATTAATGGAACTATTATAGATAGCTGTTGTCAAGTTTCCTGTGGTCCCTCCCGTCACAGCCTCTCTCAAAGATGTAGAAATAACAGATACTGATGGCTCCAGTATACCAACAATGCTTGTATTAGCTTGCAATTGTACTTCTGGTTCATCTTGCCATTTCTGAAGGGAATTCACTGCTTCTGCTACATGGTTAACAGACTATCTCCGTAATAAACTATGAGCATTGGGCAATGTAAAAACATTGTTATTACTAAAATCATATAGGTTCCTACTTAGTTTCTTTTTCTTCTGAAACAGAAGTCTTTTTTCATATTGAGTAATTTTATCCATCAATTCAGTAAAGTATAAGTCAGCATTCGCTTCGCCTACTATCAAAGTCAATTCAGACTGATGTTGTTGTACATTATTAATTAATTCAAGTTCCATTGGCTGAAAGAACTCAATAAGTAAACGTAATTTGGACCTACTTGTTTCCAAATTAATGCGTTGCCACTGTGCAAACAGCTATGGATAGGGGTCCCCACATGTGGGTATAGTGAGGACATGAAGCCCTCTAGGTACTATGTTTAGATAAATACAGGCTTCCAGATGGAAACATTGGCATTGAAGCCTTTTGAAACAATATGAATCATTCTCAATGTTTCTTTTAATGTCACATACCTTAGGAATGGAAACCGTACCATCAATAGGCTCAGTTGCATCAACAGTTATTTCATCCGGCATTAGGGAATTCAGCTGATCACTCAAGAAAGTCAATAATCTTGTATTAACTGCATTAGCAGTATTTTTGTTAATTGTTGTTTCCAAAATTGTTGTGTTACCGTCAGCCATGCTTGCCAAGATGCAGAAGACAATGAAACAAAAACCCAAGGTGCAAGCAAACCAAAGCACAAATAGTAGTAAATCTCAAAAGTAAAGAAAGATAACACTTGAACCACAATATAAAAATCACAATCCTTTATTCCACATATAAGCACTTTCACGGTTCAGCAGACCACTTCATCAGACAAAGAAAATCACATACAACCTGGATTTTATATAGTGAACATCAATTAAGGTTTTAAAATTCCCTCCAAAATATGTAACGGTATAGTGTTACTAAAAACAACAATTATTGGGCTATTTCCTGAGTCATTTCAATTTTAAAACTGGTTTAATAGAAATAAATTCATTTAAACCATACTGCTTATAAGCAGGTAATCTAAAAATCCATTGTAATTCAATATTTTCAGTAAAATTTGGGTACTTTTTCGGTAAACCCCTACCATTTGCCGCTGGTCTGGTCTTAGCTAAAAACTTGTACGTTGTCTACTGCACTAATTATATATTTATATTACAGGACTTCTCAAAAGTACAGTGTGTAGTATCTAAGTTTTTAATACAATTGTAATAACCTAGGGTATTTCTTTTTACTATTTTAAAGTCACTCACAAATGTCAACATTTTTGAAAGGGATTGTTTATATATGTGTGTTTCATGGGTCAAAATGCATTTTTACAGTCATTGCAGCTAACGACAGGGAAAATCAACAGACTGTACACGAATCTGCCCTAGATCTGTTATACAACGGAAACATTTATCTCACCAGTCAAGTAGTCTCTTTTGCATGGACAAGATACTCGTCAAAAGGTAAATGACATTGGGATACCAATATTTGTCCATACCATGGTGGTGTTTGGATTCTACAATACACACTGAGGTTTAATTCTTCACTGTTTGAACTTCTGGAATTTATACTACAAACTGAACCCTACAGTAACTGAAGTATGGCGCATTCTGTGCTGCCTGCATTATCTGTTTAACTTGTTTATGCACATAATGTCCATGTATCAGACCCTTTGGAGCCTCGTCTTTTACATTTTTCTCCTTTTTGCAACTATTCCAACGTAACTATTGTTTAATTTTTTGTTAAGTGTATTATTATGGCTTACACATACTTATATTTTTTCCTCAACTAAAATACAATGCAATACTTGAAATAAAAAAGTTTGGTTTGGTCCATTTTCAATTGTATGCTTAGCCAAGGCACTATAAGGCACTATATGTTAAACGTTTTTGCATGCAGTACAAATGATCTCGTATTCGTACTTTCAAGGACCTATTGGTCTTCTCCACACAAAAATGAAAGCATACTGTATAATGAGCTACATAGATCAAATCTGTAGTGTTACAATCTGCTTTACATCTCAGTCCCCATAATCTACCTGTAGCTGGATGTTTAAAAAAAGTGACTCATCGATGAATTCACAATAGTTACATGATCCACATTTACGTGTTCCATTCACAATTAATAAATCAGTCCTTGGAATTTTAGGATAACATAATATTAGTTATTTTAGATGTGGTATCCCTCTTCACCTGTATTCCCAATGAGGAGTGAGTAAGCATGGTGAGAAATGCTATGCAGAGAAGTTCCCAATTCTCACCTAAGAAGATTGATTTTCTTTGTATGCTCTTAGAGTTAGTATTAGAACATAATGTATTTATGTTTTTGATAAATATTATTGACACCAGCTGTGCCAATTCATATGCTAACATTGTTATGATGGAGTGGGAGTATGCAAATATCCTGACGAAACAGAATAATAAGGTGATCTTGTATCGTCACTTTATGGATGACCTCTTCATTGGTTGGGGAGGAAATCAACAGGAAATACACCACTTTTGTGAAGAAATGAAAACAAGTAGTGTTTTTTTAAAGTTTGCTTTAACTGTATCTTCAAGTAGCATAAAATTTTTAGATGTTACTGTTACATTAAATGAAGGAATTATTTCTACTAGATTGCACAGGAAATCATGTTATACACCTTCTTTTCTTCATCACACAAGTATACATCCAAATCATGGGTTCACCAATGTTTTAGTTGGTCAGGGTATGAGGGTATCAAGGTTGTCATGTGAAGGGGTAGATTTTACAAATGAATTGGAATATCTCCAGAATGCCTTTAAATAGAGGGGATATTCATTTTGTGAGATCAATAAAGCTTTTAAAAATGTATATGGTGAATGAAATAAGAAAGGCAAACCTTATTATTCTAAAGAAGTGGAGCTACAATGTACTGATTATTTTACAAAGATTGATGGATTGCCATTGGTTCTTTCATATACACAGGATATCAATTTTGTTAGAAAAATAGTATATAATAATTGGCCCATGCTGATGGTTGATTACTAAACCTTGGATGGTGTTGGTTCTTGACCCAAGTTTATATGTAGAAATAGGAAGAATTTAAAACAAATGTTATGTTATCCTAAAATTCCAGGACTGATTTATTAATTGTGAATGGAAAACATAAATATGCATCATGTAAATATTGTAAATACACTGATGAATCATGTTTTTTAAACATCCAGCTACGGGTAGATTATGGTAACTGAGATGTAAAGCAGATTGTAACACTACATATTTGATTAATGTAGCTAATTGTACAGTATGCTTTCATTTTTATGTGGGGAAGACCAATAGGTCCTTCAAAAGTATGAATACGAGATCATTTGTACTGCATGAAAAAACTGTTAACTTATAGTGCCTTGGCTAAGCATACAATTGAAAATGGACCAAACCACACTTTTTTTATTTCAAGTATTGCATGTTGTTTATGAACAAGGGAGACTTGGGCCAGTTACTAGTTTTACTGTAAATATTAAATTACAATGGATTTTTAGATGAGATGCTCAAAAGCAGTATTGTTTATATGAATTTATTTCTATAAAACCAGTTTTAAAATTGAAACGGCTCAAGAAATAGCCCAATGATTGTTGTTTTTAGTTACACTATACCTTTAAATATTTTGGAGGGAATTTTAAAACCTTAATTGAGGTTCACTATATAAAATCCAGGTTGTATGTGATTTTCTTTTTCTGATGAAGCGGTCTCTTGAACCGTGAACACGCTTACTTGTGGAATAAAGGATTGTGATTTTTTATATCTTGGTTCAAGTGTTTTTCTTCTTTGCTTTGGGGATTTGCCACTATTTGTGTTTTGGTTTGCTTGCACCTTGAGTTTTGGTTTCATTGTCTTCTGCATCTTGGCAAGCATGGCTGAAGGTAACACAACAATTTTGGAAACAGCAACTAACAACAATACTGCTAATGCAGTTAATACAAGATTATTGACTTTCATGAGTGATCAGCTGAATCCCCTATTGACGGATGAAATAACTGTGGATGCAACTGAACCTATTGATGGTACGTCTTCAAATTCTAAGGTACATGGCACATTAAAGGAAACATTGAGAACAATTTATATAATTTTAAGAGGCTTCAATGCCAATGTTTCCATCTGGAAGCCTGTATTAATCTAAACATAGTACCTAGGGGACTTCTTGTCCTCACTGTACCCACATATGGGGACACCTATCCACAGCTGCTTTTACAGTGGCAATGCATTACTTTGGAAACAAGTAGGTCCTACCGATGTTTACTTATTGAGTTCTTTCAGCCAATGGAACTTGAATTAATTAATAATGTACAACAACATCAGTCTGAATTGACTTTGATAGTAGGCGAAGCAAATGCTGATTTATACTTTACTGAATTTGTGGATAAAATTACTCAGTATGAAAAAAGACTTCTGTTTCAGAAGAAAAAGAAACTAAGTAGGGACCTACATGATTTTAGTAATAACAATGTTTTTACATGGCCCAGTGCTCATAGTTTATTATGGAGAGAGTCTGTTAACCATGAAACAGAAGCAGTGAAGTCATTTCAGAAATGGCAAGACTAACCAGAAGTACAATTGCGAGCTAAAACAAGCATAGTTGCTACACCAGAGCCATCCTTAACTGCTCTTTCTGCATCTTTGAGAGAGGCTGCAATGGGAGGGACCACAGGAGACTTGACAGCAGCTATCTCCAATAGTTGCATTAACTCCAATGTGGTGAGACTGAAAGTTATTTCCACTACCAACAAAGAACAGGTTTTCCCCAATTTCCACTGCCAATTCGTCCCATAAGAAAGAAATCCATCAAACAGGAGCAACAGCAAATGGGACAGAAGCACAAAGTGCCTCCGGCTCCATATCAAGACAAAACTCTTAAGAAAATGTGGAACCTTGATTACGAGGGCTAGTTTTGAATATTTCCAGGTATTCTCTGACTGATTATGAACATGCAGTATTGAATAGAGGTCTTGGGTTTATCCACATTACTATGTTTGATATCAGCCAAACAATTATAGAGTTACAACTATTTGCTCATTCTATATGTTTAAAACTGATGCTTGGTAAAAAAACAAGACAGAACTAATGTTATTTTTAAGAAACCTAGCAAGTTTTCACCTTCATTACCAAACCATATTGATGTGTCTGTTAGAGCATGTGAGAAGGATTTGTACAACTTATTGGATACGCAACAGTTGTCTGTCAAGGGCAACTTATCCACTATGGAAATACATGCAATGAATAATTTACATAACTACCTAGAAATTATTATTCAGCCATCAGATAAAGGTGGACCTATAGTCATCATGGATGCTGAATATTACTAGAATACCATGTATGATATGTTATCTGATGAGACCACTTATAAAATGATACATTTAGATGATATATGTTTAATGAAGTATTGTATTGACTCAGCTCTAAATAAATGTCATTGTATTGCTTTTATTGACAAACAGTCGTTAGATTTTTTTTACAGTGGATGAACCATTAGTGCCACAGTTTCATGGCCTTCCTAAAGTCCAAAAACACCCCACCCTACCCCCAATGATGCCTATAGTAGCTGGTGGGGGTTGGCTAACTGAACCACTTTTAGTTTATTTAGACAAACAACTAAAGTTAATCCTTGAAAACTTTCCAATAGTTCTAAGAGACACCAAACAAATCCTATCAGATCTATCTAATTGTATGAAAACCCTTGGTAATCATAAGTTCAGCATGTTAGTTACCTTAGATATGATATACTTTTTCACCTGTTTTCCCAATGAAAAGGGAGTAAGCATGGTGAGAAATGCTATGCAGAAAAGCTCCCAATTCTCACCTGAGAAGATTGATTTTCTTTGTATGCTCTTAGATTTAATATTAGAACATAATGCATTTTTGTTTGTTGATAAATATTATTGGCAAACAGCTGATGTCACCATGGGCACCAGCTGTTTGCCAGTTCATATACTAGTATCCTTATGATGGAGTGGGAGTATACAAATATCCTGACCAAACAGAATAATAAGGTAATCTTGTATCATCGCTTTGTGGATGACCTCTTCATTGGTTGGGGAAGAAATCCACAGGAAACACACCACTTTTTTGAAGAATTGAATACAAGTAGGGATTTTTTAAAGATTGCTTTAATTGTATCTTCAAGTAGCATAGATTTTTTAGATGTTACTGTTACATTAAATGAAGGAATTATTTTTATTAGATTGCACAGGAAATCATGTAATACACCTTATTTTCTTCATCGCACAAGTATGCATCCAAATCATGTATTTTCCAATGTTTTAGTTGGTCAGGGTATGAGGGTATGAAAGTTGTCATGTAAGAGGTAGATTTTACAAATGAATTGGAATATCTCCAGAATGCCTTTAAACAGAGGGGATATTCATCTTGCAAAATCAATAAAGATTTTAAAAAGGTATATGCTGAACAAAATAAGAAATGCAAACCTTATTATTCTGAAGAAGTGGAACTACCATGCACTGATTATTTTACAAAGATTTGTGGTTCTTTTGTATGCACAGGACATACATTTTGTTAGAAAAATAGTATATAATAATTAGCCCATGCTGATGAAACATTTATTTTGGATATGAATATTTGATGCATTGAATTGGAATAATAATCTGGGAAGAATATAAATTTTAATCATAGCAACGTAAATGTGGATCATATAACTATTGTGAATACATCGATGAGTCATGTCTTTTTAAACATCCAGCTACGGGTAGATTATGGGAGCTGAGATGTAAAGCAGATTGTAACACTGCAGATTTGATCTATGTAGCTCATTGTACAGTATGCTTTCATTTAATGTGGGGAAAACCAATAAGTCCTTGAAAGTACGAATATGAGATCATCTGTACTGCATGCAAAAACATTTAACTTATAGTGCCTTGGCTAAGCATACAATTGAAAATGGACCAAACCACACTTTTTATTTCAAGTATTGCATGTTGTTTATGAACAAGGGAGACTTGGGCCAGTACTAGTTTTACTGAAAATATTGAATTACAATGGATTTTTAGATTAGCTGCTCATAAGCAGTATGGTTTAAATTAATTTATTTCTATTAAACCCATTTTAAAATTGAAACAGCTCAAAAAATAGCCCAATGATTGTTGTTTTTAGTAACACTATACCTTTAAATATTTTAGACAGAATTTTAAAACCTTAATAGATGTTCACTATATAAAATCCAGGTTGTATGTGATTTTTTTTTTGCCTGATGAAGCGGTCTGTTGAACTGTGAAAGTGCTTACGTGTGGAATAAAGGATTGTGATTTTTATATCGTGGTTCAAGTGTTATCCTTCTTTGCTTTTGGGATTTACTACTAATTTTAGATGTTGCTAAGGCATTCAACTGACTTAATCTTGACTTCCTTTTCTATGTTATGTTAAAGTTCAATATTACAAAATCTTTCATTGATTGGATCAAAATTTACATACAACATTATATATATAAATAAGATTTTTTTCCTTGCCAATAAAAATTATCAATGAAACAAGGCAGTGTTGTCCATTATCTCCTTACTTATTCAATATCTCTAGTGAACCATTTTTTTTTCTTTTAATACTACAAAAATGTTCACCATATCCCCGAAAGTTACAATACCCAGATACCGCTAATGGGTTTTGCTGATGATCTAAATTTTTACTTTGCTTTGCTTAATACTGACTTACTTGAAATCCTGCAATCTACTGATATTTTCTCTAGAGTCTCCAGTTATAAAGAAAATATGGATACATCATCTACTTTTCCTTTAAATCCTAAATATAATCTGATTAGATGCTTTCATTATACAGAAATTAAACTAAATTATTGATTTAAATATTTGGGCATAAATTTCTGCCATGATTTTATTCTGTTTTACTAAGAGAACCTAAGGAGAGTTTGGAACAATATACAACAGGATATCCTTAGATGGAGCAAACTTAACTCATCATTTTTATCCAAAGTTGCTATTATTTAATTTATATTCTTCCCAGATTATTATTCCAATTCAATGCATCAAATATTCAAATCCAAAATAAATGTTTCAAAAACATTACTACAAGTCTATCAAAATTACTATAGGTCCCAAAGTCTACTAGGATTAGCTATCAAAAACTCATACATCTTAAACATATTGGTGGATTAGCCTTGCCAGATTTTAAGATTTATTATGATATAATTAGCTCAGGCAAATGTATATCAATAGCAGAATTTAACCAACTCTAAGACAAATGGAGCTCACTATGGGTAGAATTATGGTTTAATTTTGCACATAAATAATTTTAACCCCAGAGCTTTACCTTTTCTAAATAAAGATAACATTAGAACTCTTAAATCTCATAAATGTCTAAAACATTTAATTAATATTTTCCAAGACTTGTTAGCTCCTTTTGAGTTGAAGGAGCCATTGATGCTATTGCAGCCACTACATCTTAATCCTAATTTAAAATGGAATAATCTGACACTAAATCTAACAAATTTCCCCAACTTAAAAATAAAAATATCTTTAATTTCTTTAGATACAAGACAATGTTGATTGATGAAATGAGAATAGCAGTTAACCTCCCTATACGTTATTTTATTATATTAAGACAAATTAAAGATCTTATATATAAATTTATAGAAAATCCAAAAATCAATGAATATAATATAAATGTATGAAAATGGTTATGGTTGGCCTTCACCTCCTAAAAGAAACTATCAAATGTATATAATTAATTACTTCTATTAAGTAGCAAAATTCTATCATCTATTCTAAATACTGAAACAATTTGAACCCTTCAGTTTCATATGATCAAATAATGAAATCAATACAATCAATCCTCATTAAAATAAGTTTATTTATTTATTTATTTTACATTTGTTGACCGGGAAAGTCCAACTGGAACGAGGTTCATTTACAGCAGAGTCCCGGGGAGAAAAGCTCCACAATTAAACAATATGTACAGTGGGATTTTTACAATCCAAAATATTTCATACAAGAAGAACACATTTACAATGGTTTGCTCAAGTTAGCTTAATTTATACATATTAGGCCCTGAATGGCAGTTTTATATGTCTTGGGAGGAAAAAAAAACTCCACCGTAACAATACAGTCAGCAGAGACATCACATAAGACAGTATAAATTGACAATATTTTGTGCTAAGCAAGTTTAAATGTATCAAGAGGTAGGCTCTGTATGGCAGTTTTGAGTACTGTAATATAGAGACAGTAAGCAGAGTATAGAGGAAGGTAGGAAGTATTTGAGGAGAGCAGGAAAGCATTTATGTGATTCAATATGAAGTGATGAAATAAATATTTTTTAAAATGTACTTATACCAGACTAATGATATTAAAGAATGCCTATATGACTGCAGATAGAACAAACAAATTCTTCTCATCAGCATTCACTAGCTATCTAATATGTAACCATCAAAAAGCAGATATACTAAATATTTTTTAGAGCAGAAAATGATTATATAAATTATGGTGTTCCCTTAAAGTCAGGCTACAGAAAATGGAATATGAAAAGGTACATGAAAGGATAGTGTATCAGGCGAGAACAGTATGTGTGTGTGTACACTGCAGCATACTGGGCAAGTGGAATTGCATGGACTGTCACAAGGACCACTAGGGTTTTTCATATATTAATGTATGATGTTGTAGGCACAGGACAGTGTGTATAGTGCTGAGTACTGTAGAATCCCATTCCAGACAGTCTGTACAAGTTGTGTCAATGATCTGCAAGGGTACATGGACTGCCATTTATAAAAAAAACACTCACAGGAAGTGTGTTTATTGAATAGGGCACACAGATGAAGTTTACAGAGGAACAGCAGGAAGGAGGACAGGATAGACACTGTAGTACTGTACATGAGGAAATGTAAATGGAAAACAGTTACATCAGGAAAACTAAAACCATCTCCACATGAGACAGTATGAACTGCAGAGTGATAAATGTATATGATGTGACTGCCACACAAGGTGACATAATAGTGGGGGATGTCTGTGTGATATAAGCTTCCAGACATGAACCATGGGGAGGACATGTATCATGGATGTTAAATACAATTGGGGCTGGATGCATATTGTTAAGCTGTGCAGACTGATTTGCCTGAGTATGCCTGTATTGTCAGTAGAGGCTTCTGATATGTAGGATACAGATACAGTCTCAGGGTCAACAGTAAAACCATCACGCACAATCATGGACAATATCAGAATCATACCACCAGTAATAGCCATGGTACTGCTGTAACGTTGTTACCTCACAGCAAGAGATTCTCCCGTTCGATTCTCGGCTGGGCTTGGGAGTGCCTTCTGTGTGGAGTCTGCATGTCCTCCCTGCGGGTGGGTAGCATTCAAAAGACATGCGTGCATAAATGGACGTGACTTAGTAGAAGGTTGGGCGTCGAGCTGGCAGCTCAGTGTTTCATAAAAATCTACTGCCAATCATTAGCGGACCGGAGTTCCGCTGTGGCAACCCCTTACCGGGAAAAGCCGAAAGACAAACAACAACCACCAGTAATATCCTTCTCTCTGACACAACATATGTATTTCTGAGTGAGCATAGATGGTTCTGCCCCAACACACTTGTACAATTATTAGGACATGTCAGCAATCTATGAGTGTAATCAAACACACTCTTTGACACTGACATATGCAGGAGGTGTGAGGAGACACACTTGACATTATGATTACTATAGGCTAGTTGGCTGGTGTGCATGACAGATATATATATATATATATATATATATATATATATATATATATATATATATATATATATATATATATATATATATATCATAAACTGTATTGTCATCAATGTAAACCATGCAATCAGTGTAATTAAACAGCTATGTATGTCATGGGTGCATCAGCAAAACAGATATTATGCATGCATGTGGTATTACACCTTGATGGTGGTTCTATGGGATTAGACAGTAATGTTTATACAACAAAACTAATACCTAGTTATGCAAAAATGGATGTGTGACAGCAGTGACAAGGTGGTACATTTCAGTTGCACATCATTGGTAGATGTGTATGGAGAGACATGAGGAAGGGTGCACTGTACTCAGGTATTGGTGTGCAGAAGGCTGCAAACTATGAAGTTATTATGGCCTGTCATGTGGATGTTCTGCACATACTCAGTAGTTGTGTTACATACAAGAGAGTACTCACTACTATGGACACATGCTGGTGGACATTCCACATGCCATGTATCCCAGGAGTCAAACCACATAATAACTACTCTGCTGCTAGGGTGTGACATCTACATGATCCTTAGTTTGTGCATTTCTTTACATAATGAAATAAATCTCCACTTTTTTTATTTTCATCTCATGTGTTGTCATGGCTGTGGCCGCAATCTTTGATGTGTGTTGATGCTGTCTGTATTATACCAATATCGCAGATGAAGTCAGTGATTGTCCAAAATCTGTAGTCCTCCAGACAGCTGTTGAGACACAGGATTTGTATGTGATTCTTGATGCCTGTGATTTTAGTCTTGGACATGAATGGGCCTAGCAGACATCCCTGATGTACACACTTGATTACTGGACATGAGATATAGGTCACTTCACACATTTCTACATATTTAGATGCCACGTATGTGATCCACTATTCTACCCACTTGGTGATATAGGTTTCGACGGCCACATCTGTCATTGTGGAGTAAATACATCTGTGTGGTCTCCTGCTGACTACCTTGGCCTTTTCTAGCTCCACAGGATGATGCTCTTTGAAGACATCTGATAGATGTAACAGACATAGATGTAACATCAGAAACTCACACATGTCTGTTGCACACAGCCGGGATATTACTACTATCCATTTAGAAAAGATCCATGACAACTTGTTGGTCTACCTCACAGATCAGGAGAGTTAGGATGTGTCAGTACATGCAAGCATAAAGTGCTGTCCGCATCCCACTCAGATGGATACATGTCAATGTACACCCTTCTACAGGAAGATAATCTATCTGTAGGGTGTGTTGAAGTGTGTATCTCATTGTGTCAGGTAGGCGTATGTTCAGAGTCACACTATAAGTGATATGTGATGTTGTCACAGCCCATTGTTTCTGTGTGATAGGCCTGCATGAAAGTAACACAGGGTATGCTGCCCATCTTGATCTGTCCTAGGGTTTGTACACAACCCCCATACTCAGGTATCACTGACAAACTCTACTAGCTGGGGATTAACACTTACGTCACTAGATGGTTAACCAATGTCCTCACCAACACACCACATACTGTGAAAGTTTGTGAATCAACCTCTACCATTGCAGCTGTCACCACTGGTGTACCCCAAGGATCTGTGCTGGTCCCTATTCTGTTTGGAATATTTTTATCAACAGTCCAGGCTACAAAATATAGCTGGTAGCTTACCAGGTTTGCTGATTCATGCATATTGGCTGCATTCATTGAGTCCACCAATGTTGCTGTAGCTATAGTACAAGAGGGACTAATACACATAAATGATTGGTGCCGAAGCGGCACTCTACTAATAAATACAGTATGTGTCAGGATTTGTGCCTTATGCAAAGTAGAATTTCCTGTTAAATACACCATTGACAACACTCCACCCTATGATGAAACCAGTGGTGTAAGATTTGGCAACACTCATAGAAAGCAATCTAAACTTTGACCAAGTGTCCACAGTGGTATGAAAAGGCTATGTCATGCACCTCAGAAGTCAGGCCATTGTATTCAGATCTGAGGAGGATATAACAGCATTGTACTCAAACCATAAAACCATATCTGAACACTAATACAGTATAATAGTTCCTTTTGTATGTACCTCACCAGGCACCTGAAGCAACTGAACAGACCATAGGGGTTTCACACCAAGAAAATGCAGGTCCTACAAACCATCTCATGGTGTACGTGGATATACTGAAAGCCCTTTTCCTGAAATCTGTATTGAAAAGGATGAGATGACTGGTGCCTGGACTACAGAACATCTCTGACTCTGCCGTATTGTATATACTGCACATCTGCAAAGTAGCAGAGTCTGTTACAAAGAAGATGGTAAAAGCAATGTCCCACATGCTGTTGTAAAATGCTCTCTCTACTAACAAGCAAGTACACATGTACACACACACACACACACACACACACACACACACACACACACACACACACACACACACACTTGGCTGCAGTGAGAATAGAACCCCTACCTATCTAAGTACACAAACTACAGAACACAGGAGTTTATGCAAGCACCCCATCTCTAGTCCAACTTGGAATGCCTCAGGCAACATTTTATAGTTGATGACATCAGCAGTGTCTGCTCAGGATAATATAACAGTGTCTCACATGCTGGTGTAAAATGTTCTGTGTAATGTCAAATAACAGCTCACAGACACCCAGTTAACTCCAGTGAGAATAGAACCCCCCACCCTAAATACACACACTACAGAACACAGTACTTTACAAAATGCCACAACACAAGGTTGACTTTTACATGGCTGCAGGTCAACTTATAGTGGATGACATCAGCAGCGCATGTTAGAGAGAAGAAGATGGGAGGCCTGCATGAAATGGATCTGTAGGCATTGTAAGTATCACAATACTATTAATTCATGGGATTGGACAGTAACTGCATGATACACACGTCTGCTCTTCTGGTTAGACACACACACACACACACACACACACACACACACACACACACACACACACACACACACACACACAATTAATTAAACTAAAACCAGTATCCGTACCAATTTAGTATACTGCAAGCAAGTATGGCATCCCTTGGTGTAGTGTGCTCACTCTAAGTGCAATCTGTGAGTGTTCCTTTCCCCTCATTGTGGGTCTGGAAGACTGTTTCCTGGCTTTCCTTTGCTTTCTTCTCCTGACTACTTGGAAAAGCAAACCAAAGCTTTAAATAACAAAATAAAAACAATAAAAGGGACAGTAACTCCAGTTTAATGTAGGTCATCTCCCTGTTATCTTACTGTTGATTAACTACTTCTGAAACTGTCTCAATATAGTGTATGTGTTCTTATTGTAGGTCGGAGTGTGTACACTAGCCAAGGCTCTGCAGACAGGTCCCCCCCCCTCCACACACACACACACACACACACACACACACACACACACACTTTCAAGGCACTAGATATCCTTCTGTCTCACCTAACCATATCTAACACCTGGGCTGCATGCAAACTACCTTAGGGCTGCCTCATACTAATCATTTCCTCCAAGTTGTTCAGGTTAAAACATGGCAGAAATTGTAAATATTTTTGACTACATATTGGAGGTTTCCTATTTTTTTCTGATTGTTTTCCTTGTTAGAGACTGTAGCCTGGTTCTTCCCTGCTCAATTTGCCCTTGTTACACTTGAGCTCACTTCATGCCCTTACCTTATCCCCATTCTCACCCACCCTACTCTCCCAGATTTCGTCTTAGCTCTGGTTGAATGGAGTGGTTAAAAAATTAAGTTTACTGATGTTAAATTGAAAAAAAGTTTGGATAATTTTACCTACTTATGTAGGAACTCTTGGGATTTCTTACTAAAAAGCAAGGAAGTAGATTATCAAAATTACTGTTTTTTTTATGGTTGATGTAGTCTAGTTGTTCATAGGGTCATGGGTTCATAGGTGTGTACTAGGCTAATGGCCCTGGAGCCTTTACAAGCCTAGCCATAGGATTACCCTGCAATTTTCCATGATACAGGGTTGGTCTGGTTTAATTATTTTTTTTTTACTTGAATCTACTCCATTCAAGCAGGATGCAGTTAACATCTTGAATCTGCTTATGGAGCTAGTTCTTAAAAACAATTTTGTTTTCCTAGAGGGGTGACATTTTCAGCAAAACAAGGAAGTGGCTATGGGCACTTCTTGCACACCCTTTTTTGCTAATATTGTTCTTATTCAATGGGAGAAGTGTTTTTCTAAGCCAACTTGGAAGGTTTACACCAGGTATTTGGATGACATTTTTATTGCTTGGAAGGGGGAATTAAGGGATATAGACCCCTTTATTGAGTATCTCAACTCTACTATCCCCTTCCTTAAGTTTGCATATTTCTTTGATATAAATTATATCAACTACCTGGATGTTAAAATCTTTAAAGATCATGTCAATCAAAGTATTGGGAGCACCATATATAGAAAACCTACCTACTATAATAGTTTATTGCATTATTTGAGTAGTCATCCTGAATTTCAGAATTGTGGGCTCATTAAAGGGCAATATATTCACCTGGCAAGAATGATTTTGGATGATCTTTTATTTTGTGAAGAAAGTAGAATTTTAGCTAACATGTTTCTTGCCAGAGGTTACCCCCTACATCTTGTAAATTAGGTTAGGGCAGATATATAAAAGGGATGAGGGGATCTTGTCCCTTGATTAGAAAAAGATTCAATAATGTTAATGAGATTTTTGTAGGGAATACTGCATCTAGCAAAGATTACTCTACTGCTTTTATTAATGAATATTGTACAGAGGATCAGGGAAATATTAAGTAGAAATTGGTCCATTTTCAACTGTTTAAATGGTATTCAAGAAAAAGTTGGTGATAGACCATCTGTTGTCTATCGGAAGAGCAAAACAATAAAAAAATATTTGGAACATGAAAATTCTTTTATATGTAATCAAACCCAGAAGAAGCCTGGTACTGTAAAATGTGGGTTCTGTCCACAATGTAGGAATATCATAGAGGGGAACATTTTTATTGTCAATGGAAAACATTTTAAGGCTGCTTTTTTTTGTAATTGCAACACATCTGGAGTTGTATGAAGTATTTTATGTTGGGAAACCTCAGAGAAAATTTAGGGAACAAATATATGAGCATTCCCTTGATATTAGGAAGAACAAGGCCAGTAATTCCTTGGCCAAACATATAATGAATAATTCTGGTCATCATTTTTTTTCCTTGTGTTGGGCCACATTTCTAAAACTCCTAGGGGGGACCTTGGGAGGATTTATTGGAACAATGGGAGTTGTTATGGCAACTCAAGTTAAATGCTGGAGTACCCCAAACGTTAAATGAATATATCTCTATAGGTAGTATTTTAAGATTAAAGTCTTATTTAATATAAATGTTTTGTGATTTATTTAAGTATCTGTATAAAAACAGTTTTTTGTGGCTTTTTCGAGTATGTTGTTTTAAAATGTTGTTTATAATATTTAAATGTTATTAATGATTGGGTGTGTTGGGGCATGTGACTAAAGAATTAGGGTATTTAAGTTTCTTAGATGTGAATGTGCTTTACTCTGAAGAAGTCTGTATAATTAAAGATGATAGAGCTCAGTCTGAATAAATGTGTTTTTGCTCTTCTCAGTCTCCTCCTGTTGCTGTTGTCTCTGGTTTGGACAGTCTTTTGTTTATAATAAACATTACAGCTTTTCATCTCACACATTACTCCCTTCTCTCCCAACCAAACATCCATACCATCTCTGAGAAATACAATAAAAACATACTTAAATTCTTAAAAACACTAGTTAAAATAGCATCCAAACTAGCATGTAATGGGGACAAACACCCTAACCCTGGTCCTAACCACATTCACAGCAACTCAGCATCACAAAACAACAACCACTCTCAATCAACAACCATTCTCCCTAGAATCAAAGCTGATATCCTACTGTTCGATATTAATATAAAAAGTATCAACAACAAAATACATGAACTGCATGCCAACCTCACATTATACTTCATAGACATCATACTTCTCACTGAAACTTGGCTAAAACCAAACATTTCTAAAAATGAGATTATCCCACCAGGATACAATATCATACATCAAGATAGGACAGGCAAAAGAGGAGGAGGCATGGCTGTACTCTTTAAAAAACACCTTTCCTTAGAAATATTAGATGATAAAACACTGAAGTGTAATAATGCAGAATAACTACTTAGTAAACTGACTGCTAATCCAAAAAACATATATATATATATATATATATCTATATCTCACCAGGGGATAATATCCAAACACTGGAACATATATTATACTGGGTCTATATTAGAACATCGAAGTGTCTGAACTGTTAATGTTCTAATATCGAACCCAATTCAGTGAATGCTGGCAACATCAAACATTCAGATCAGCAAATTTTTTCCTAGGGAAAAATTTGCTGTTCCGAAACACATACACACAACACAAGCACACCAAACAAACAGCAATCCATACACATACACCTAAAATCTTACATCTAACCCTACACTAAACTGTACATACACCACTAACTATCCACTTACCTTAACCCAAACCTTAACCCTAAGGTCTGTCACTATCGCACACTCACCTAACCCGCACTCTAACTTTAACTCACCTACCACGCCCTAACCCTCACATCCACACAATCACACACTTACCTGACCCGCACCATAACCCTAACTCACCTAACCCTCACTTCCACACAATCGCACACTTACCTGAACCCGACCTGTAACGTTCAGCCACAGCTCTGAAAATAGCGAAGCAACAGAAACGGACAACCAAATTCTTTCCCTGCGAAAAAAATTTGGTTTTCTGCAGCTTCGTTATTTTCAGCGTTCGCTGAATAGGGTTCGATATTAGAACATTCGATGTTCTGAAACATTGATGTTCTAATATAGACCCATTATACTGGGCATCAACAATATTGCCTCAGGAAACAATAAATGCCCAATAGCAATCTTATCACCATTGTCTAAGATCCTAGAGAGAATCATTCACAAATAAATCACAGACTACCTGCATATTAACAAACTACTAACCAATACCCAGCATGGCTGCCAACCGTATCACAGTACTACTACCATACTAATGGGATTTATTAATGCTGTCAACCTCCACAGAATCAATGGCAATTACATATCCTCTACCTTCCTGGAACTATCCAAAGGCATTGATATAGTCTCACATAATAAACTTCTAAATGTTCTCTCTGAGCTAAACCTATGCCAATCTACCCTTGCCTGGTTTCATGACTACTTAAACATACATCAGCAAGCAGTACATTGGCAACAAGCACTATCACCCCTTCTTCCTGTGACATTAGCTATATGACATGCCTCAATTTTAGGCCCACTACTCTTCTCAGTATTCACAAATACCTACCTACCTCAACCCCACAAACCTCACTCATCCAGTATGCAGATGATTCAACAGTCATATGTGCTGCTACTGCTATACAGGAGCTTCAAATACTAACACAACAAGCCATCCTATCAGTAGAGACCTGGCTAAAAAAAACTCCCAACTAATTCTGAACCCCCCCCCCCCAAAAAAAACAAACTCATGATTTTCCAAACCCACTAACTCAATTGTAGCCACTAACTCATTTAACATTCTTTTATTAAACAATACAGTAATCTCCCCCTTACCTCACTCCAAACTGCTAGGAGTAGAAATTGAATGCAACCTGAGATTCAATATCCACATATCCCAAACAGTTAAAAAGTATATAAAAAACTTGGAACACAGTACAGGAATAAACACTATTTCACAAATAACACTAAAGATACTATTGCCCAATTTCATTTGATTTCTACACTACTATCAGAATTAGCAAAACCTGAAGGTGGGAGGTGGAATGGTGGGAGGTTGGCATAATGGTTAACGTATTTACCTTACAGACAAAAGGTGCAGGGTTTGAGTCTCACATGGGTTAATTGGTAAAGCTTAAAATGGCCCACAAGGGCAGTTAGCTTAGTACTAATATAATCTATGAGTCTATGAATCCTGTTTCAACAAAATTGCCAGATATGCCACCAATTCCCATCCAGATCTCCCCACTGTATCACACTCAAACTACTTAATTGGCTGAAACTCCCCCAAATCCTTCTCTTTAACCAGCTAACTATGGCCCATAAAATATTCTGTCAAGCTGAGAAAACATCAGCTCTGTAAAATATACTTCAACCATATTCCTGTGCCAGATCTTTACGCTCCACCAACAAATCGCTCATTAAGATCATTACAGCTAAAAGGCTACCTCTAGAATCTCTTTTCACTAATTACATAAGGAAAGTCTGGAATGCACTACCATATGAAATCTCATACACTTCAGCCTTTGTTCAATTTAAAAAAATACTAAAGACTTACTTACATAACAAGTGGCTCTGCCCCCACTCTATTCTTGACTAAACCATGTCTCTTAGAAAATAATAATACCGCTACTGTAATGATACTAACAGCACTTACTTTAGGTTCAATTACCCCTGATGACAAACTTTGATTTTTAAATAAAAAATTATTTAATGTCTGTATGTGTGTAAACTGTGTGCCATCATTCTTTCTTTGTATTATATCTGTTTTCTTAGTTAAGAGATAGGTTCCTGATTTTTAAACTCTACATTCTAGAAATGGTAATACTATGTGCTATCAACATTATCACACATTGCTAAATTGTTATACTGTGAAATTGCCTGTATGGAAACAATCAATATGTTATCAGTATTTTTACACATTGTTAAATTGTTATATTGTAAAAATGTTTCTACTGTCTACTGTGTGGAGCTTTTCTCCCCAGGCCTCCACTGAAAAAGGGCATGTGTCCAATTGGACTTTCCCAGTAATCAAATGTAAAATAAATAAAACAAATAAATAAAATAAATAAATCTAAGGTACGCAGACTACATAACTCAGTACTTTGTGCATGTGCCACAGCACAAGTCTGACTTTTACATGGCTTTAGTTCATCTTATAGTGGAGGATATCAACAGTGCATGTTGCTGAGGAGAAGTTGGGAGGCCTCCATGAAATGGAAGTATAGCCATGTGCAAGTATCGCAATACTGTCAATCTATGGGATTGAAGCTGTAACTGTAGGATGCACACTTCTGTTCTTTTGGCTAGACAAAGACACATGCACACCCACTTGACTACAGTAAGAACAGAACCCCTGCCTATCTAAATACACAGACTACACAGTATGTTACACAAGCACTACTGCACATGTCTGACTTTTACAAGACTGCAGGTGAACTTATAATAGGTGATATCAGCAAAACATGTGGGAGACAAAATGTTGAGAGACCTGCATAGGCTCATACCTTCACATGTACATAGGAGGCTACTAGCCTAATGACTGCACAGTGTTTAGAAGCCTAGCTGTGTAAAAACACAAGTACCCTTATTGAGCATACTTCAATGGTCATTGTTAGGAGGCTGAATTTGTGAGTAGCACCAACTGGCCCTGTCAATGAGGGATATAGATCCAACCCCAGAGGTGACTTTACAATCACCCAACCATTAGTCAAGGTTGTGCTTGAACAGGGTCATTGAGGAGCACTGACTCACACACACACAGTGCAAGCCTATTACATAGGAGTGTGAGTTGTTAAGAGATATATCTGTATCTCCAGAATGTTCTGTTTATGTCACAGGCTAGGCTGAGAACCCTGAGCCAAGTTATTATTGTCCCATTTGATTTCCAGTAGGGCAGGGTCTAAGCAGGCTGCATGATACTGAGTACACTGACAGAACTTTCCGTCTTTCCATGTATGTCATGTTTGGAGGCCCTGGAGTCTCCCAGGTACAATCTTGTGTTTTTTTTCCAATTGCTGCAGGTGTCTGTTAATGAACAGAAAGAAGGGAACATTGTACCCAGTTCGTGGTCTGATAAGGGTAGAGTGTAGCAGAGGTATGATCATCCTGGTCTTGGATGTGATGTCAATATGTATGATGTGTGCAATGCAGAATCAGTGTGTCACCACTATGAAACACATAGTGATGAAAGTTTAGATTGCTATCAACATATCTTCCCAAGTCTCACAACACTGAGTTTGATCTCAGAGGAGTGCTATGCATATCATAATTAGCAGTAATACTTCATTTTCAAAGGGGACAATGAGCCATTGTATGCTTTATGTTCAGTACATGAGTTTTGCACCAATCATTTGTATATGGCAGCTTTCATAATATGTTACCATCCAGTTACCAGTAGTGCATCCAGTTACCAGTCATCTACAAACTTGGTAAACCACAGGCTATCTGCCATTGCCTGAACTTCAGGGATGTAGCTTACAAACAGTTGAGGGCCTAGCACAGATCTTTGTGGTATTCTAATGATATCTGGCTACTGGTGGAGGTGCAGTCTCCAAATCTGAGAGTGCATGTGTTATGTCAGTGAGCCAGTTGCCTATCCCTGTACTACTGTATGGTTTAATTCCCACATGGGAGCTCTTCACTATGACACATGAATGGAGGATAGTGTCAAATGCCTTGGATAAGTCAGCATAGGAGATATGTCCTGTTATCCCATATCCAGGTCAGTGGGTCAGTAGCCAAGAAGTCTACATGCTTCAGTAAGCAAGATGTACCCTTAACAAACACAAAATGGGTAGGGTCAAGTGTGTTGAAAGTCACCTATGTCCCTGTGGATATAGTCCATGCTGATTCCTTCACTAGCCTTGCAGATAAGTGCTTTTAGGAATATGGGTCAATAGTTGTAGTTCTGCATGTTACCAGATTGAAGTGCATTGCATAGCACACAGCATTTGATATTACATTTTGCACTGTGGTTGATACATGTATGGAAAAAGTACTGAGATACCAGGGTTGCAGTGCTTGGGGGGGGGGTGGTGGCAACAGATGGTTGTAGTGTAAATGTGACATACCGTTAGATAGAGCCCTCAGTCTGTAATATTTTTGCATGTAATTTCATATCATGTGCAGGAAATGGACAGTAAACAGCAGTAATACAGCATAATATAAACATTTCCATAGCGTGGTGAGCAGCAGGTTTGCCCGATGGTTAGCAAGGTGCATACAGATGCGAGATACACATTTGCCCATAGCTAAGCAGTGTGCAAAGCATTTCTAAAGCCTGACAGTTATTACTGAGTCTATGAAATACATATGCTGCTTAACTGACTCTGTGGCAGCACGTGTTAATGCATTGATACATTCCTTTTTATGGCCTAGAAGGTAGTGGGTTTGAATACAGGTGTATCTAATACTTTAAAATACTTTTCATTACAGAGTGATAATGCAATGACATGGATTGTTTATAAGAGATGTGTTGCTGCATTTGCTGCCACTCACTGTTGCTGGGCATTGGTGCATGCTGTGCACCTCCTCACAAACATGGAGCCCAAAAAGTGAAGGGATCCATTGCTTTTTCTGCTACTTATGTGTTTTGTGTGTGATTCCATTTATTCACTAGATTAAGCATGATAAAATAGGGTAGATAGGGCATTGGTGAAATGGGTAGCAAGCAGGGGGAAGAACAAAGCCTGACAGATAGTACTGAGTCTCTGGAATTCACCTGCTACTTAACTGATTCTGTGGCAGCACCTGCTAATGCAGTTAATGCAGTGATATGTTCCTTTTTAGGGCCAGATGGTACTGGGTTTGAATACAGCTGTATGTAATACTTTTAACTACTTCTGCATTAGCATTGCTGTGAGTTTGTGTGTGATGCACACCATCATGCAATAATGCATTGAAAAAAAAGAAATGGGGAAGATAGGACAGTGGTGCAATGGGGAACAAGCACAGGGAAGAACAAAGTGAAAGCAGAGCAGGAATGTGAAGGATGGAGGTAGGAAAGAAACATAGCTATGCATTTCTTTAATGGTGTAAAGTGAACATATCTGCCAAATATTAACTGAATTTGGACTATCACCTTCAGAGGCAGTGGTGACCACAACATATCATGTTGTATAGCTAACTGGACCAAATCAAGTGTGTCAAGAAGACATCTGTGCAAAATGGAGAACTATGTATGGGATGAATTATCTTTTCTTTTCTTTTTTTTTTTGGTACAGATGCTTTTTTTTAGGAATGTAGGAATGTTTGGGTGAGGTAAGTTGGGTAGGTGATGAAGCAATTGCAGACAAATAAGACAAGACAAGAGACAGAGATGGTTATGCACACAAAAAGTTGGGGGACACTATGATTGGGCTGAGGGTGGAGACATCACAAACCCATGGTTGTCAAGCTGGGTGACAGTGGGAATTGAGTTCTCAAGTTCTCACCCACTGGACTGCCATCACTGTCACCCTCCTCCTCAGCCTCTCCAGCCAGCATAGGCATGCAGCAACAGTAGGTGCACAATCCTATGCACCATCCCTGGCATTTCAGTGTGGACAATAAAATCACCACCTCTGCCACTACTCCTGAAGGGTACCACTGGACTAGCCTCTGGCACGGAGTACCTGAGGGGGTCATATAGTGTAGTAGCAACAGAGGTGGTGCTGCCAGATTGGCTCCCAGATATGCTGGCAATGGTGCTGAAACAGGTGGAGGGGAGGCAGGGGGATCCTGTGGGGCAGGCCTTCCTTGTTATGCTGTGGAGCATTTAGTGATGTGGTACATGTCACAAAAAGAAATATTGTCAGCCTAGCAATCTGGAATTTTGTAAATAGTTATGTATCATTTTTGACTATCAACATGCTTCATAGGCTTGTGTTACAAATGTGTTAGAACTGTATGTCATATAAGATGGTTTGTAGAGACATGTGCTAAAGAGATATGTTGTAGAGCACTCAGCTTTAAGATGTATCCACAGTATAACCTACTGGAAAAGAATAGAAATGTATATAAACTATTGTAACTGTGTAAATGTATACATTTTAACAGTGGGAACTGGAACATAGAAGGTTAACTTGCAAAACTTCAGAAAAAATAGTTGAAATTAAATTATTTTATAACCACGTGATAAAAGAGATGCTATTGTTCAGTTTCAGTGCAACAGGAGGCATAATGTCTAGAACTAGAAGTTTTTTGTATTGTCTTTAAATGTAGAGGAATGTAAATTATTTTACGACTTCCACCATTTGCCAAAAGTTCTAAGGTCTAATTGTTTTTGCAGGTAGTTGCTAAAATCAGTGGTTTTCACTTGGGATAGTGAGATGACAAGAAGAGATGTCATGTTGCAAGTATCCCAGCAGTAATATTTGAAATATTAATTTATGAATTCTTTGAGAGAGATATAGTGCATTTTGTATTTTTCTCTTTGACCTGAAAAAAACATCTGCTCACCACATCTGCCTGCTTTTTGTTCTGTAAGTAAATTATCTAGGGTACAGTAATTTCTCTTCGATTCGGACAAGAATATAGTGAAGTATAGCTTAGATGTTTTCTTTATTTATTTGAGACTGTCCTGCAATGTCGTTCTAAATATTTCCTGTGATTTTGAACTCTGATGTCACTGTGAATACATATTTAGTATTGTCTTGTTCTTTTATTATTTATTATTAAATATATTTAAACCTTTCAATTGTGGTTGGTCTGTCTAGAGATATTTAAGTTTTGGGAGTAATTGCATATTTATTTGGTGACACTGTGGGCCACTTCTAATAGGCTTGCTCTTGGTCAAACTACCATTTGGATTAATAGTAACATTACACAGTAAGATTGGACACCCTTTGTTAAGGGTCTTAAAGTAGCCGATAAGTAGTGGCTGGTGGCAGTCAAAACTACCTTGTAGTTTGGGCAGAAGGGGTCATAGCTAGTAAACCTGTGACAGCCTTTCCCAGGTGTGCATGTGTGCATAAATCAAATCTCAAATAGTATGTGTGTCAGCTGCTTGGGCAGGGACACAAAGCACTGTTTGGATAAAGAAGGTGCTGGAGGTCTTGGCTTGGCCACTCAACTGAGATCTCAGCTTGATATCTGAGCCAATGGGGAGTCTTGTTGGGAATCTGGAGAAAGAGGGAGAAACTAACCCAAGACTGACTGTGATTTCTGCGTGCTCTTAATGGAACTTGCACCCTACTGTGTGTGTACTTGTCATCCTCCCAGTGTGTTTGTCCCCCACTGTTACCAGTAGTGAGGTTTGAGGCCCTTAATTACTGGGCCAGTGGTGGGGTGTCAAAGAACACATGGATGACATGAACACATTTGACAACATGCAATAAAAACATCAAATAAAAAAAGAGAAGATAAGGGTAGGGGTGAGACACAAAAAATGAGATAACATTAGTAACTTCATATGTGACATACAGTGCATTGATACAATTAATTGACTCTATTATCTTAACTTTTATTTTTAAGACTACCAACTCCTAATAGATGACTTTTACTTTTAAGTCTACTGAAGCCGAACAGATGTACACTATACTGCAGATTGCATTAACTACTACTTCACATGTGAATATGCATATTTCACATATGCCTGTTATACAGATTACAGTTTACAGCAGGGCATGTGTGCCACTAGTGTAGAGCTTTTACTTTAAACCTTTAAATTACACATAATCAAAGAATTAACAGTATTGCATAGTTGGGAAGTGTGGTCTTTGAACCCACAACCTCTGACTAAAGCCTAATATCGTACTCTTAGTATGTGCTACAGACTAATGCATGCATAGTTGCTTGTACAGTTGAGATATGCATGTTCAAGTTGATAATGTAATATTATACTCTTGGTTTGGGCTACAGACTACTGCATGCATACTTGCTTTTACAGTTGAGATACACATGCTCAATTTGGTACAACTCTATAAAATACCAGTAAAATATCTTTAACTTTTAATTCTAGAATACTATTAGTCTACTGCATACATACCACATGCTTCACTCATCCCCGCCAATCTAGCCCCAAGGCTTCATGCATTGACCTCACAGTCCCTGGCAGCTGTAGAAAAAACAGAGCAGAATGCCATTATGAATATCAGTCTTGTCTATATTCAACTTTTAAGTCTTACAAGTACTCTCTGTAGTTGATACTGACACAGGTGTTGGATGTCCACAGTCCTAAATTCCCTGATCCAGCGGTCAAGTGTATCCTTCTTCCTCCTCTGGAGGTCATTGTAGCGATGCCTACATTGTTCACCAGTTTGGGGGATACTAGTGGCACTGGTACAGCCTGGACTAAACTATCTCAAGCTTCAGACTTATACTGGGAGCCAGAATACCCCCCTGCAAAAGACTGCCACTGTAGTTCTTCACAAGGAGTCCAATAAAAATCTTGGAGTCCTGGGCACCCCATCTCTGCGCTCTAAACCTGACATCTTCCCCACAAATGCATACAAAGTCTGACATGAATCTACAGCAATGGAGAATGATGCTTTCCCGCCATTTCCAGTCATCACTTTTACTGGGAGTGTGCACACTGAAAATGTTGCATTCTGCTTACCATTTTGCAAACATGGTGCTCAGCAGTGCGCCTCTCTGAGCACTGGGTTTACATGATTGTAAGCAAAGTGCAACAATAGCAAACAAAGCAAATTCAAGGTTATTGGATGTACAGTTAGTTGTGTATGTGTGTTAGACAAATATGAAGGCCATGACAATCCAGATAGCAAAAATATACTTATAGGAATATAGTACACAATATACCCACTGTCATACATTTGAGAATAAATGTGATAATACATAGATTAATGAATACATAACTGACACAATAGTAGTGCCTCAGCCCTCATACATATAATTAATATCAGCTACACCATGTCAAGTGTTATAAGTGAGAGTTACTATAATGGGAAGCAGAACAACAGTAAATGTGTATGGAATATGCTGTATTCAAACCAAGGACCATATGTATGGCTGTTCTACACTTGCACCTGTTGCCACAAGAAGTTTGAGAAAGCACTTCTCTGTGTCGCAGTTCATTAATATAAACTGCAATGTCACAACAGTAAAACAAAGGTTGCACACCCTGTACTAGAACCCAGGACCATCTGTACTCTAGCCTTACACTTACACCTGTTGTGACAAGAATAGTTACATGACATTCCCTATTTTAATAATCATTCTTAAGGTCTCACTGTTAACTACTGCTCAATGTTGCTTAGAGTGTTTCCTCTTTGCCATACATACAGCTTTGCAGCAATAAACCTAAATCAATATGCACACAACCATCTGCAACAGCATCTACACTGATATCATACCATACAAGTTTTATTTGTTTACGTATAGTGGATATAAAAAGTTTACACACCCCTGTTAAAATTCCAGGTTTTTGTGATATAAAAAAATGAGACCACAATAAATATTTTCAAAACTTTTCCCACCTTTAATGTGACCTATAACCTGTACAATACAATTGAAAAACAAACAAATCCATTAGGGAAAAAATATAAAAAATAAAAAATGTAGAATATGCTGGTTGCATCAGTGTGCAGACCCTTAAACTAATACTTTGTTGTGTGTGCACACCCTTAAATGAATACTTTGTTGAAGCACCTTTTGATTTAATTGCAACATTCAGTCTTCTTGAGTACACACCTCCCATCAATTAAAGAGACTCTGATTAACCCCAAATAAAGTTCAGCTGTCCTAGTAGGATTTTCCAGACATTTACTCAGTTGCCTGATACAGCAAAAGCCATGGTTCACAGAGAGCTTACAAAGCATCAGAGGGATCTCATTGTTGAAAGGTATCAGTCAGGAGAAGGGTACAAAAAAAAGTTCCACAGCATTCGATATACCATGGAACACAGTGAAGACAGTCATCAAAAAGTGGAGAAAATATGGGACAACAGTGATGATACAAAGAACTGGACATCCCTCTAAAATTGATGAAAAGACAATTCGAAAACTGGTCAGGGAGGCTGCTAAGAGACCTAAAGCAACACTGAAAGAGCTGCAAGAATTTCTGGTGGCAAGTACTGGTTGTGTATTACATGTGACAACAATCTCCTGTATTCTCCATATGTCTGGACTATGGGGTAGGGTTGCAAGACGGAAGCCTTTTCTTACATAGAAAAATATCCAGGCCTGGCTAAAATTTGCAAAACAATACAAGTCTCCCAAAAGTATGTGGGAAAATGTGTTATGGTCTGATGAGCCCAAGGCTGAACTTTTTGGCCACAATTCCAAAAGGTACATTTGGTGCAAAAACAACACTTCTCATCACCAAAAGAACGCCATCCCCACAGTGAAGCATGGTGGTGGCAGAATCATGCTTTGGGGTTGCTTTTCTTCAGCTGGAACTGGGGCTTTAGTTAAGGTGGAGGGAATTATAAACAGTTCCAAATACCAGTTACTTTTGGCCCAAAACCTTCGGGCATCTGCTAGAAAGCTGAAGATGAAGAGGAATTTCACCTTTCAACATGACAATGACCCCAATCATGCATCCAAATCAACAAAAGAATGGTTTCACCAGAAGGAATTAAAGTTTTGAAATGGCCCAGCCAGAGCCCAGACCTAAATCCAATAGAAAATCTGTGGGGTGACCTGAAGAGGGCTGTGCACAAGAGATGCGCTCACAATCTAACAGATCTGGAGCACTTTTTCAAGGAAGAGTGAGCAAATATTGCCAAGTTAAGATGTGCCATACTGATAGACTCCTACCCAAGAAGACTGAATGCTGTAATTAAATCAGAAGGGGATTCAACAAAGTATTAGCTTAAGTACACAACAAAGTATTCATTTACGGGTGTGCACATTTATGCAACCAGCATATTGCACGTTCTTTTATTTTTTATATTTTTTCCCCTAACAGATTTGTTTGGTTTTCAATTGAATTGTACAGGGTATAGGTCACAATTAAGGTGAGAAAAGTTTTGAAATGATTTATTTTGGTCTCATGTTTTATATCACAAAACTTGGCATTTTAACAGAGGTGTGTAAACTTTTAATATCCACTGTATTAGTTTTGGATGTATTGCACCTAGTGATCACACAACCTCTCATGATTATTTCTTGCAAATATACAGTTCTGCCTTACATTTCTGTGTTTGTTGGCCATTCTTCATTTATCTAAGTAGTAATCTGAGACATGCAGTATGTAAGCCATTCTATATTATTGGCATTAAAATGTATGAAGATATTAATGGGAAATAATATCATATGCAGTTCCCAACAAATGAAGGGGAGGTTGAATGTTAAGTAACATAAGCTGTGGCTTGTGTGCTGCTTACTTACATTTCCAACCTTACATTTAACAGTTTGTATATCTAACCTAACACACACAGTGGAAGTAAGGCAGCCTCTTGTGCTGCTGTGTTTTCCTTCTCCCAATCACTAATCATTCACAGTTGTGATCAGTTAAAACTAAACATCAAGGGAGTGCCTGCACCATGTTTACATCTCATACATGGATTCAAGTTTTGGGAATTCAGCAGTTCTAATGAGTTCATACTTTATTTGCATATTCACCATGCTAACATCCCTGAATCTATACTATATAAGAAGGCAACCATGTAGCTAGACAAACTCATGGTGAGGAGGATTGTATATGTTTGAAAGACTACAAAAACCTTTTTTTCTTTAGGATATATCTGTATTAAGGAGGAGGAGTACTGCACTTCAGAAGGTATGCTTCATTTTATCCACTACATACTGCTTTTACAGTTTAATCTGTATGTATTAGTTAGAAGTGTACTGATGGCATAGGCATGTTTCTCAAGCCATTTCAGAAGTAATACATGACTGCCAATAGATGAAAATGGAATGTTGTGTGATAAATATCTATGAATGTTTCAAGGATAGGTCCTTTGATAGCACTTTTAGGATTTCAAAGATGGTTTGTTAGCAAAATGGGTTATTTTCCTGATGTTTTGGCTGGGGAAGCAAAGCTGAATTAATGTTATGGCAAAAACAAGGATGGGCTGTTCTTTTTTGAGGGGCAAAGGTGAGTCATTGTTATAGCGCAAACAAGGATGGACTGTTGTTTTGTGGGAGCAAAGTTGAGTTACTGTTATAGCACAAACAAGAATGGACTGTTCTCTGAGGGGCAAAGGTGAAGTATTATTATGGTACAAACAAGGATATGTAGCTCTTGTTACTCTCTTTGTTTTGTATCCTGCCTGTCACATCTCTAAACTGTTTTATGCTTCTCCAGGAGGTAATACTGAATGGCTACCTTTTCTGTTTTATCTGGAAGCAGTTATCTTGTAGTTATGTGATACTTATGTGTATTATCCTTCTGTTCTCTTTTAGGACACCTATGAGTATGCCACCCAGATGTGTCAATCCACAGAGACCCCCCTTCAATGATGCCAAGAACCAATTGATTGAAGATGGCTTTAGGTAACATGGTGCTTTTCTGTTGTAAAGGGGACAGGAGCTATATCACCTAGGATTCAAATATATTGGCAGATCGTGGATTATGTCAGTACTGTGGATGGCTATGGCAGGACATACGAGCAGGTGCACCACATGGCCACTGACATTATCATATCTGCATGTAGGAGAACAGCTGCAGTGGGCCATGACCAGATGATTACCAGGGGAGGGCCTGCTAGGGAACCACCACTATCCCCCAATGAAGAGTTCCTGGCCAATATCAGAGATCTAGGTAGCTCCCTGGAGAGTGCAGTACAGCATGTCTGGTTGTCAGAGCGACAGTTTCCCAGACAGCAAGCACATTCCAGGAGGAGCTTCCAGGTAGGCTTTGCTATCTGAACAGCTGAAAACTGTTGTACAGTAAAACAAATGAAATCAATAAGTTATTTCTGTGTCATGTGTATATTTTTGGTTGAGGGGTTGAAGTTTGCTACAGTTTTAAGCATAGGTTAGAGTTGCCAGCCTCGTACTTGTTGAAATTATAATTAATGGACATATAAAGGAATAAATGTAGTTATATTGTTATATTGTTAATTGTGATGATATTGCCCTTACCTCTTGCTTAACTTCTTCCAGGACTGTCTGTACAACATTGGAGTATCTCATCTGAAGATGGTAAGGCAAACATTTTTATGTCAGTACTGCTGAGCAATTTAAAATATTGTAGTATGTGATGCTGTTCTCAGGCCTGTTGTGCATATTGCTGTACTGTCTGTAATAGTGGCAACAATGTTAATTTGTTAGCACGTATTGCATTGTAGCACTGCAGGTATTAATGCATTCCCGAGTTTCTTGCTTTTTATCACAAGTGATCATGACAGTGGGAGTGAGGGCCCTGTGCCACTTGCTATCAGTGTATCAGCAGACTCTGATGATGATGGTAGCCAAAGTAAAGCACAGTTGTGGTTGCAGAAGTTCAATTTGACACTGAGGTTGACATACTCCACTTTCTGCATTTCTGTCAGACACAGCCAGTAGGCCTAACCTACCCGGTCTAGTGAGCCACAGATATTGGACAGGTGGAGGGTGAGGTCATTGATCAGAGAAGTGTAGCTACTGCGACTTCAGTGCCTGTTGAGTCTGACCATAGCCAAAGTGTGGGCAAGTTGCCACACAGGAAGATTGGTGGGGTGCTCATAGGGGGCCTGATGTCCCTCCTCTATCTGTTGCAGGTGTCTCTTCCCGTGCCACTCAACATATGTTTATGGCCATCAAGGAGGTACAGGCACATTCCAATAGGTGCTACAGACAAATGCTCAGAGTTGTGGATGTGGCACAGTCTGACATGCATGATTTCCTCCACCATGTTGCCAATTCACTGGATTGGATGAATGACATGATAGAACGAGGGGTGTCTGTCAACAAGCAGTGACTGTGATGAAACATCTGCTGGGATGGGAACAGCATCCTCATGGGTGTAGGTCAGCCACATCATCTGCTGTCAGCCAAAGTGGCCATGCCCGATCACGTTCCCATAGTGGCAGCAGTTCCACTGCTCCATCAGTGAGTGTGCTGTCCACACCCAGACATGGCAGGCCATGGGGTCATGGCCCTGGGCATCTGTGAAGGGAGCTCATCCAGCAGACATCAGTCACATTCAGGTAGCAGCACTGCATCTGATCATGGGTGTGGGGGTGCCAGTGTAAGTCCTGGCAGAGCCAGTTCTCATGGTCAGGGATGACAACGACGAACTGTCATCTTTACCATGTGTGGCTCACACCCGTCTAACATACCCAGATGTAGAGCTAGCACAGTGCTTGGCTGTGTTCATGAAGATGCTCACACACCAATTTCACCTGCAAGACCCATACAGACACACACACAACAGTTACTCATTTTGTCTTACTGGCCATTTTTGGTTTATTCACATGTCTGCCTTCTTCTCTTTCTAAATTACACTGACTGAACTTTTGTATCAGCCTAGGCTTCCTACCACCACACAACACCTTGTGCAGTTGATGATAACTGTGCCATATCCCTGTTTCCTATTTTTTGGATTTATGGATACAAAAGCTTTGTGTCTGATGCTCAGGGTGCATAGCTAACATTGTGCTTAGTATATCTGTATTTGTGGTGTTGAACTGGTAATTGTACCTTTGGATTACATTGACCTTGGAAAGTTAGATAATTGATAGCATCAACATTTCCCCACTTTATAGTGAATGATCTTGTGAGGGTTGTGTAGTCAGAAACTGAAATGTGTATCATTACTTTCTAACTTCTCTCTTTAATTAATTTCCAGTACAAACATATGGTGCTAAAGTGAGAGCATGCAGTGGCAAGCAATACTTTTGAGAGGTATGACTGCATGAATCTTTGATACCTGAGGCCTACTATTTAGTAATGGACAGATAAGTCAAATAAGTCTCTGCTGTTACATGTTAAAGTAAGTTCTGTACAGCTCTCCCACCTTTTACTAGGTTACCAGGCCAAGTAATGAAATACAAAGATATGCCACTCAGTCATATTATTAAACAATACACTCCGGGTTCTGGACTTACCTTGTAAATGCAGCAGTTGCCACAGTTTTAGTTCAGGGCTGACTCTGTCTGATGCAAGCAGTACACAGCCAATACATGGGGAGGCAAAGGTTGTACGAGTTGCCTGGCATCAATGTTAGTATATGTATGTGAGTAAGAGGAAGGTTTTAGGCCATTAGGTGGTGAGTGAGTGTTGTATAAGTTGTCTCTTAGCCAATGCAAGGGCACACTGAGCATGCATATGTCTGCCTATGCCCACAGCAGCTGGTAGTTCCCCATGTTACTCCTCATCTATCTGTGACTGCGGTGACAATGGCATTGGTGGTGGGATGTGTGCCATTTCCCCATGCTGATTCTGCTGAAACTGTTTTCTCAGCATTATGTCATGTAGCATGTTGCATACTGTGAATATTTCTGTACATGTCCATGGATTGTACTGCAGGGCTCCCCAGATATATCAAGGCACCAGAACCATGATTTCAGCAGCTCAAACACACATTCTATATTTCTTGTTTGAGTGTGTGCCTCATTATAGTGTTCTTTCATGGATGTGTGTCCATTTCTGATGGGTGTCATCAGCCATGGTTCCAGTGCATATCCTGCATCCCCCAGTAAATGCCCTGTTGGATACCCCACCCCCCCTAGCAAACATCTGGTACAGTTGGGAGGTGTGCCAGATATTTGAGTCATGGTAACTACCAGGGTTGTTAGCACCCATGTTCAGGATTATTCCCTTGGAATTGCACACAACTCAGCAGTTGATAGAGTGGTAGCCCTTTCTATTAATGTAGAGCCTACCCTGTTCCCTGGATGGTGCCTTAATTTCTACATGTGTGTACTTTATCGTACCCAGTACTTCAGGGTAGTGTGCTACACATTAGGACTCCTGCATATTTCTGGCCCTCTCCTCAGAACTACAGGGGAAATATATGTGGTCACTGGCAAGTTGGAGCATGGCATTCAGGAATTGATGGATCCTGGATGCTGATGCCTGTGACACCTCCTGCATGTCCCCTGTTGGTCTCTGAAAGGTACCAGTAGCTAAGATTCTAACGGCTACACATACATTTGCCGCCACTGGAATGGGTTCCCCTCAGTTGGCCCTGGCTCTGAGTTGAGGACAGCAGAGGTTGCAGAGTTCCTGTAGTATATCCCTGTCCATCCTGTAGCACTCCACAATTTCTACATCATGTAGGTTGTGAAAAATTAAACACGGCTGAAACTCTTTTCCTTCTTTATTTTGTCTTCTATATCTGTAGATAGAATTGTGTTAAATTCATTGTCTTACCTAGGAGCTTATCTCCCCAGGCCTCTACTGAAAATGGACATGTATCCAGTTAGACTAGCCCAGTAAACAAATGTAAAATAAAATAAATAATAAATAAATAAATACATTCTTAGCCTAGGGTTATTAGCAGCAGCATTGGCTTCAGCCTGTAGCACATACAAACTAATTAAAGTAGCAGCAACCCCTAACATTCTACCCATGTAGTCTCTTTTCCATGTCTGTATTCCAAAAGTTTTGAAATCCACTGGAAAAACCAACATTGAGTCTAGATGGATGCTTTATAGCTTGTTGAATAGCTAAACCATGTTGTATTGGTTAATTAGCATGCAATTCAGCTGCTTATGCAGTAAATAGCATGCCACAGTGTTTACCTTGCTTAAGCGCCACTACACGGCGCTTACTGAATCTAAAACTTTCTGCAGCTTTGTGTGCATTGCATGCTGTGACACACACATACACTGTGTAAATCTACCACGTAGGCTTTATTGAATCCCCCTGTATATATCACCCAAAACTGATTTGACAGAACAAAAATGACTTGGGATGGATTTAACCAAAGGGCAGCAAAGTATCTGACAGCACAGAAATATTTAGTACTTAATTCTAATATACAATCTTATTATAAACAATATTGGGAAAACTGTACAACTGTATTTTAGGGTCTATATTATAAGAGGGAAAGCACTAAATTGCGAACGCTCTAAAAATCGAAAATGCCGGACCTCAAAGTGCTTTTTGGGAGATTACAGTACAGTGAAGATTGGAATATTTGCCCTTTCCTCACTATAGTGCTATCTCGGAGTTGGTATATATATTTTTAGCGGGGGGGGTGTAGCGAGTTCGAGGTTTAGCATTTTCGATATTTAGAGCGTTCGCAAATTAGTGCTTTCACTCTTATAATATAGACCCATATTTTATATTAATTTTTGACTGGAAAGAGTAATAGGTGATCTGTACTCTGTATACAGCTGATTCTATTGTTACGTTGATTGTATATTTTTGTTTTCCCTTTCGCCTTGTCTGATTAATCAATATTGTTTACAAGCCTATGTGATGATTGGAAAAAGTTATGAAAAATTAAAATAAAGACATTGGAAAAAAATGATACTTTACTGCATTCTTCACTGGAGTAAATTGCTGTACAACTGAAGTAATTTTTTGCTATCTTTTCTATGACTACCGACTTAAAAACAACAGATTTTGTAAATATGATTAGGCAACTTCATTCTGCTGGGTAAAACAAAACATTACAGTGATACCATGTTGTTAGAGGAGAACAGTTTATTTTATAAATATGCTATAAATATGCTATATCCTAAGTACCTGAACTGAGTCCCATTGCATCTGTCGGCATTCTCTGTATCCCTGAGCAGTATCCTAATTTATCAAATAAATATTTTCCTAGAACACAATGTTCACTATAAAACTATGCATAGCATTATGCTTGAATGAATGCTGCTGCAATGCTTGTAGCATCAGCTCTAGGCAGCCATGCTTAATATGTAGTTACATTATAGAACAGATCTCAAAAAATGTCAGACCATGTGACTGCTGATAGTATAAATGCAGCACATCACAAAAATAAGCACATAAATGACATGCAGTTAATCTGGAAACCTCCAAGAAAGTGCCACTTTCAAAAGTAAGACAACACCTTGCATAAACCAGCACAGTGGTTCACAGATTCACAGGCTTTTACCGTTTTAGTAAGCCTATGGCAAAAGTAGACCATTGAGATGCTTGGCTACATCTCTCAATATTATGTAAGAGCAACAATGCCTGTCCTTAAAGTAGACTTTCTCCACAGATTCCTAGTGAACATTTGTGATAACCCATCCGGTCATCCAAATTGATTTTAAAGGTCATTAATGAAGTACTGTACCTAACATATAAAGGCAGTCTATTCCAGAAATGGGATATATATTGGGTTAGGTATTTGTCATGCCATTTGGTGTTGTAGATGCGGTAGTACAGGTTTAGGACTCCAGAATTTGTATTTGGTTTAACACTGGTTCTATGTAGGCAAAGGAGTTCGAAGAATATTAATCATTCATAGTATGGAAGGCTAAGCAGAGATCACCCATCAGGATTTTTTATTTTGCTGAGTAGAGACACTGGGCATTTAGTCTATCAGAGTAGCTAAGGGTACTCAGACATAAGATGTTTTGGTGAGGAAGTATTATGGTCTTGCAAGCTGAATTAGGTGTTTGGTGATGTACACACAGAAGGATGCATCATATTTAACAATAGTCCTAATCAGGGTTGAATAAAGCAAGCTCATAACTTCTTTGGTCCTTGAGAAGATACAGTTAAGGATAGGTTGTGCAAGGCATAAGGATTTTCTAACTGCCTCAAAGATGTGGTAGCCAAAAGGAGAGTCAGTTAACAATATACATACCCCAGTCCCCAGTGACTGTGTCAAATTTAAGTGAATGATTTCTGTATGGTAAGCTGATGCTAGATTATCCCTCCAGTAAACATATAGACATTTACTTTTAATGTGATCTCTTCCATTGACAGTAATGGGTGAATGCAAACATTTTTCTGAATTAATTAACACGTCTGGCAAAGCTGTTTTACAGAGCTAAGTGGTACTAAAATTGTTTGACTTCATAAAGCACTTACTGCAGGGATGTCTGGGGAGAGTATATGATTAATTATCATATGCCACTCCCCCAGAATCCCTCATTAACATATGTTGTAACCCAGGGGAACAGCCCACTAGGGTTCATCTGCAGACAATGTAGAAGCACTGAAGAAGGACCGTCTCTGAATCAGAAAAATGTATTACTAGCAGTAAACCTTATTTATCACTTGTGATAACCTTTCTGAATTCCAAGGTATCTGTGTGGATTTGCATTTTTAAAGTGCTGCCCATATCTGAATAAATAGTTTTAGGAATAGTAATCATTCATTCATTCATTTATCAATTCTATCATTCACAAATACCTGCTGTATCCTACTTAGGTTTAATAGGAGTCTGAGTCATGTGCAGTAAGCAATAAATATGAAACATTGAGCCAATCCTGTAAAGGATTCCAGCCTGTCACAGAACATATATACACTCACACATATACAAATATGCAAACAGTTAAGCATATTTTCATTTTACAGCAATTCACCACACACAAAAGGAGAAGTAACTAAAGAACTATTACAAAACAAAATTCATAACAAATTAGCTAGGTGAAAAAAAACTCACAGACCAAGTCTATTCGAATGCTTTCATTCTTTAATTGTAAGAAGTTGCACGGAAATGAGAGAACTGAAAAGTACACTGCTATAAACACAGTAAAAACTGTCAATCACACTTAAAACATGAAATCAAATCTCCACCAAGGAATGCAAACCAATGAGAAAACCTTATTTGTTTTCAAAAAGCTAATGTTCAGGGGAGAGAGAGAGAACGCTTAATAGCCTTGTGGGGGGAGGGAGTGTTTCACCAACACCACCTACTTACTAGCCTGTCCTTAGGATATGGGAGGAAACCAGGCACAGTGACAAAAACTCACAAGCATACAGAAAGTATAGGGAAAGTCTGTGCAAGGGACACCTCATACAGGAACTGAGTCATGGAACTAATTTCTGAGAAGTAGTAATGCTGACTGCTGCACCATTGTACCACCCAAGAAAATATCTGCATTCAGTTTTCATTTAAAACAAAATATTACTTAAAAATGCCTTAGGAGATGCTACTGAATAATAGCAGATTAGGAGCATGACTTCAAACTCTGTAGTTTTTCTTACTTAGGTTAGATCTGTGTAATGTCTGTCTTTAGTCCTTGCATCTACTTGTATACCATGTGACTGAGGAAATCATTAAACAATATTAGTGCTTTTACATGATTCCAAAAAGAGGGATGTATGCATAGTAACTTTAATGGATTATCAAATTATGGAAATAAAATATTGAGCTAGAATTTAATCAGGAGATAGTAATTGCTGTAATTGGTAGTTCTAATAACTGCATTATTTAATACCCCCCGATTATGCCTGCCACTGTATAGCAATTAATATTGGGCCAGATTCACAAAGGCTTGCTCGGAGTCTAAGAGTAGAGTAAGACTCCATGCAGCCAACATGTCTTCCGAGCGATCCAGGAACAGCCGGCAGGGGCGTGTAAAAGAGCTCCTAAAACTCCTCTTACACAGACAGGGCTAGGCTATGCAAATTACCTCATTTGCTGCTGAAAGGCATGCAAATGAGGTAAAATTGCGATTCGGGAAACCCTAACCTATCTGAGTAAGAGTAGTGTTATTTGCAGAAATGTACTCCGTTGACAACTCAGTACCGTTCTGCAAATAGCAAAACGGAGCCGTGCCAGCTCCAAAAAAAGGATGCATCCAGTCGAGGAAGCATGCCAATGGCCAAAAATATGGCCATTGGCAATGTCTACTGATGCAAATTTAAAATAAAATAATATTTTTTCCCGATCGCCGATGTTTAAGCGCAGCGCCGCGCAAACACGGTGCACTCTAAAAACCAGAAAACCAATAATTAAAATGCATACACGTGGATTTTACAGTAATCCCTAATATACAATGCAAGGGAATGGCAGTCCAAAGACAACATGGCTACCAAGTAGAGGTTGCTAAGGGGGGAAGCTCAGTCTAAGAGATGTAACCAAGCATTAGTAGGCAATCCTATGCAAATGAGGGTAAGGATAGTGAATCACAAGTTTACATAGCAAAAGAGCATAGTCAGTGGAGTGTAGGAGTAGGATAAGGGGTGTAACAGAGTAGAAGATAGGTGACATCATAAAGGGGGGTATGTCTGAGAGAAGTGAAGCTCATTGGAGTAGAGTGGCATGTGTCTGCTGTCAGATACTAATCCCTGAAAGAGGTGTGTCAATAGGTACCCTAGCTAAAGACAAGAAATTGAAGGTGTATGCCGTGAACAACACCAATGTTTCTTGTAGAAATGCCTGCAACGTGTATGCGCACGTGTGTGCGCCTGTAAAACAGAGTAAGCCTGTGTGCGCGCGTGTGCGCCTGTGTGCACGCGTTTAAGCTGGAGCAAGCAAGTGTAAGGATGTTGAAACCCGTGTAAGTAGGTTTGCGCCTGTGTGCATGCGTGTTAGCAAGAAAAAGCAAGTTGTAGCCCATGTAAGCATGTGTGCATGCGTGTGAGCTGGTGTGTGCGCGATTGCACTTGTGTGAGCGGCACTGCCCCCCTGAGGAAGCAGAAAGGGAAAAGGAAACACAACAAATAGTAAGAAGTTAACCATGGAGTACTAGCACAGCTAGCAGGTGAAAACAATCAGAATCAGGTAATTACACAGGCAGTACACTAGCCCAGCCCAGCCCAGCACTTAAAACAACTTTCCAGTATGTTTTTCTCAGAGACATTGCAACACTGCAGTAAGCTAATAGAAGTGAAAACTGAAAAAGCTTTACTGAGACAAAAAAATGTTAGGGGCTGCCATTGCTGTTATAAGGTGACATATGCAACATGCTGAGGGTGGTGACAATGCGAATGCTGCTGAGCAACCCACAGTGAGGAGACGGAGAAGAGTGTACAGGCCCAGGGTAACCTACCAGGGGCTGCATGAGCTGGAGATAGTGGAGCGCTATACAGTGGACAGAGACCTCATGCAGCAAATTGTTGAGCTGTGCAGGCCACGCCTCACACACAGAACCAATAGAGGGGAACCCATCCCAGTGGAAACCAAGGTATGTGTTGGCCTAAGAATACTAGCAACAGATACCTTCCAGAGACCAACTGGCAATATGATGGGGATTTCACAGGCATCAGCATCCAGGGTACTGCATCAGTTCCTGAATGCCATGTCAGCACATGCCGGTGATCATGTATATTTCCCCAATTCCCATGAAGTATTGGCCAGCAATATGCGTCTCTTCCAGCAAATAGCGGAATACCCTGAGGTAGTGGGTGCAATAGACTGCACGCACATTTGCATCAAATCACAAGCTGGTGAGCAGGGTAGTGTCTACTATAACCACAAGGGTTACCCCTCCATCAACTGCCAGGTCGTGTGTGATGCCCAGGGCAAAATAATGAATGAGTGTGCTGGCTGCCCTGGAAGCTACCATGATTCCCATATCTGGCATCTGACACAGCTGTACCAGACATTTGCCAATGGGGACATCCCTCATGGTCACCTAGTGGGGGATGCTGGATATGCACTTGAGCTGTGGCTGATGACACCCCTCAGAAATGCACACACACCTGAACAGGAATGCCATAATGAGGCACATGCACAAACACGAAATGTAATCGAGCGTGTGTTTGGGCTGCTCAAGTCATGTACCCAAATAGTCATGGTATGTGCTATGCTACACAATATTGTCCTGCGAAAACAGCTGCAGCAGGAGCAGCATAGGGCTGGGCACAACAGCCCCCCACCATTGCCAAGGCCATCACAGGCAGAGCGTGACTCAGAGGAGGAACAACCTGAGCCTGCCCCAGTAGGCAGAATGAGGCATGCCCAGTATGCTTTGGCCTTGGCAAAGAGGCAATGCATAGCATATACACTGGCTCAGTAGGAACCCTGGAAATTATACCTCTCTCTGACTCGCACATATAGTAAAAGGGATGCCTAACTTGACACTACCTGTTAACAAACATGTATAGGGAGTGTAAAATGTGCATCCGACATAGGCAGCCCTGCAGCACCACCTCAGGCATGATTGCTATGTGTTAAACAATATAAAGCAGTGCTAAACAGCTCTCACCACTATTTAGTATATGTAAACAAAATTCCACACACTAAGTAGCACAACTACAGGCGATGTTGAGCAATACTGGGCACTGTTCAGCAATGTTGGTCAACATTGAGCAATGTTGTGCAAGTCTGGTCAAATTTGGGCATATTACAGCCAAAGCAGGTAAACATGTTCATATTTGCTTCACTTTTCTTGAAGCAATCTGTTCTGCCATGTATGAAAATATGAAGCAGTGACAGTCCTCAAACCCAGGAAACAGTGCACTATAGTCATAGTACAGAACAACTAAACCATGACAGTATATCAATGGTCAGCTTGTATGAAAAAATGTTGATAAGTCTATGCAAAGTATCTCATGGAAACCTTGCAGGCATAGCATAATCCCTGTCGAGTTAAGACACAAAGCTGAGGCCTGCAGTAAGAATAGAACCTGATATTCAACACAAATATAGTACAAATGTTAATATTGGTAATGTTCACACACATCAACAAATGTAGTGGACCTCAGACAGCAACAGACTGCAAGGTCACACTGGGCATGCTCACACACTTGAATATATGAGACAAATGTCAGGCAACAAAACACTGAAAGTCTGAACTGGGCATGCTCACACACTTAGGGCATATCTGAGTACAGCAGTGGTCCACACATATCCATCAGTTGCATGTGTCAACCCAGAAACCTTGCGCTATTCACCAATCCGCCATGTGCACACAGTTATATGACAACAGACACATATGTAATATAGTGAAACACTGTCATAATCAAATATGTTATGCAGATACTTAGGTTGTTCATAGAAAGTGGGAAAGCAAAGAAGAAACAAAACCTGCAATCAGTACGATCAATGAACAATGTGCATCCCGAACATTATCATAGGTTCAGAGGTTGACACTAGGCTATCTGGCCTAGGGCATGTATAAACCTAGTGACAGTGTGTTTGGCTTTTGCAACCCTGCTAGATTAGTAGACTGTGCTTGTCTATAGTAGGTCACTCAAGATATCCCACATATGTTCATTTTATTCTGCCTCTGTCTAGCAGGGACCCAGAACATATCCCAGGGATAAACATACGATCACCCAACCATCTGTCACGATGTCACCTGTAGGTGGTCAGTGTGGGTCTCTGCGTATGTGGGACTGTGATCTCATTCCCGAGTGAGTGGAGCCTCTGGGATGGGACTCTGTCCCTTCAGCATGTCCTATTAACATCAGTGCTGATGTCCCTGTCCCCAGAGCTTGTAGCTGTAACGGACTTTGATATCCTGAGGTGGAGCCTGTCCATCAATGCTGTGATGGACATGGCTTCAAACAACAGGCACAGATCGCATCCAAGTAGGCAGTAAGCAACTGAGGAGAGCTGGGGTCACCATAGCCAAACTGCGCATACCATCTGTGTGAGTCCCTAGATCCACTTGGTTAGGTACATTTGTGGACATTACAGTTGCTGCAGGTGTTGGGTAAGGTACATCCGAAATGGGGCATTGTATCCAAGCATGGGCCTGATGAGTATAGGGGCACAATGACCCCACCTGATCTAGATGTAAAACCCTATGAGATAAGGTGGGCTATATAGAAGGTGTGTCCAACAACATTGGCAACATGAATGTCAAAGGAGAGAGTATTAACTAATCATGTCCCCAAATCACAAATCACACACACCGTACATGATGTATCATCACCTATGTGGTAATGTGTGGGCACGTTGTTATTACCAAAGGTGATGACTATGCATCTAATGGAAGGTAGCTGTAGGCCATGGCTCTGGCACCAGTTATCTTTCTCTGTGAGACCCTTTTTGAGGATGCTTGTGCCAGCTGGGGAGTCGATTATGGCACACAGTTTGCAGTCATCTGCGAACATGGTCAGCCATATTCCTCCTGTGTTAGCCAGTACGTCTGAGAAATATATACGGAACAAGAGAGGTCACAGGACTAAGCCTGTGGGATGCCACATGTAACTGGTATATAGTCAGACATGGCACCTGTAATACTGACCATGTGGGCACTATCCATGATCCAGTTAGCAATCCATCTTGTGACATATGTGTAAATATTGAAGCCGGTGAGCTTATGTATAATGGCCGAGTGGGGTATTGTGTTGAACTGTTGTGCGAGCTCCAGGTAGGCTGTGTGGACAACCCTCTGTACATCTATGGACCTGTTAACTGTTTAAAGACATCAAACAGGTGCAAGAGGCAAGATCTGCCCACAACAAAGCCAAATTGTGTAGGAACCAGTGTCTGTAGGTTCACAATGTCTTTGTGTATGTGTTCCATGATGATACGATCAATAGCTTAGCAGACCAGGATAGTTAGGCATATAGTGTGATATTGTCCAGGGTCCCTTGTGGCACCACCACTGTGGAGCGGGAACACTGTTGCTGTACGCCATTCCTTGGGTACATATCTTGTAATAACTCTGATATTGAACAGTGGCATAATGTGAGTGTGAAGTTCGTCATGAATCTCATGTAAGCTGAAGGCCGGGACACCGTCTGGTCCCATTGATGCTGTGTTGTCTGCTATGGAGAGGGCAGCACTCACCTGTTCATCTGTGATGTCAGGGAGGCTACACCCTGTTGGGATGGACATGTGCACCACAGGGGCTATGGGGGGGAAACATTTCCACTGAACCTGTTTGCCAGGATGTTTGCAATGTCAGTGGGTTCACTGTATGTTTTGTCATTATGCAGTAACTCACAGCATATCTGTGTGTTCCCACCCAGGTCCCTGACATAACTAAAGAAGGCCTTGTGATTGGCCATAGTGTCTGCTGCAAGTGTCTGTTAGAAGTGGCCCTTAGATGAATCAACAAGTAATCATAGCTATTCCACAGTACTGATCAGAGATGCCTTCCTGATTGGGATTGTGCTCTATCATGTAGTAGCCTCCTCCTGTCCTTGTATAGCTCATTAATGGCTGTGGTCCACCAGACAGGTCCCCTGCCTTTGGAGGAGTGAGTCATGTAGTTATCTGGGATAGCACGATCCATGCATTCCAGTAGTTGTCCATAGAATGGGTTTGTAAAGGATTAAGTGGTCTGAGCTGTAATTAACACTGTCCCAGGGTCTTTGACGGATACCACTTCAGTTTGTATAAGTGTGACGTTTGCTTTTAAGACGTACTTCACCGAGCTCACCTAGGATGTGTGTGTGTATGGGATATGTATGTCCAGTGAGAAGAATGTATGTTCTGACCTTAACAATGAGAGGTATACCTCTGGTGTGGAACATAGAGTCTCCATGCTGGTGATGATCAGGTCCCACATGTTTTACCCCCCTGTGGTTGTGGTGACCAGTTCTGCCATAGCATTTGAGTCTAAAAATCCTAGCAACTGTTGTGCGAGGGTGTCGGTGCTGAGTAGTATTCCCAGTCAATGTTTGTGTATTTGAAGTCACATAATATAATGGTGGTTGGAGAGACCTTCACATTTCCCAGTGTTCCCAGGAATACCGAGTGTCATTCCCGAGTTTGGGAGTGTGGTCTGTAGCAGTCTACAAACTGAAATGCAGTTTGGCCCACTGTCAGTTGCACATGTACGTTCTCCGATGCTTTGTGCAGTGCTACCAACCCAGAGGTGTGTGTATGTATGATGTATATGGATACCCCCCCTATTGTTGTTGGCCGGTCCGAGTCTTGTGTCCGGAAAGCATGGTATGAAGTAAAACCTGGTAGTGCTGGTGTGCTTTTGGGAGCCTGAACCATGTGCCTGTTACTGCACATATATTGACAGTCTCCATACTGATGTGAGTCCTGAGTGCATGCATTCTGAGGGGTAGGCATCTGTTGTTGAGCAGCATTACTCTCCGTTTCCTTTACCCTGTAACATCTATGGAGGTGGCTTTGTCTTCTGAGCCTCACTTCAAACAGCCACTATGGGTGTGGCAAGAGCCTTAGCCAGTATGTGAAAGCCTAGGGGTGACAGGTGCATGGCGTCCATAGCAAATCTATGTGGCATGTCGTGCATATAATCCCAGGCTGACAGACACTGGATCCCCTTTGAATGACACCAATATGTTTGTCAACTGTTAAAAGTGATCAGTTTGTCTGTATACTGTGACATAGTTCTTGGTGAGGGTAAGATGCTACACAAGGTCAGGGTCATACTGGCCTGGGCTACATGATCAGAGAGCTCCTCTATGTCTCCTGACATGTAGTCCAGGGAGGAACGTCTGAGGGTTTACACACCAGCATGGTCAATGATGGAGCCATATTTGTACTTGCAGTGTACTGACATGAGTGCATGTGTCATGTGGCAGATCCTGGCACCCGACAGACTGCACAAAGTGACCTTCTCTTTGTTCAGCCTGGTGAGTGGGATGCCAGTGTGACCGACAATTACAGTTACCTATTACAAGTGTATTAGGTGTGTTGTGTAGGCCTAAGGGCAGTGACTGTGTGGCACACTGACTTTGTGAACTATGTTATATGTGTGTATAGTTGTGGGTTAGCAGTTGTTTGGGTGTCTGCTTTGGATGTCTCTGCTGCTTAAGCAGAGTATATTTAGAGGCTCTGAGTATGTGTTTGTGTGGTAATGTATTTGGTTTGCTGTTGTCATAGGTCCATGTGAGACTGTATTTGTGGTGTGTGTGGTTACCTTCACCACCTGATAGACTGTGCCAGTCACGGCTTGGAAGAGCTCAGCCTCCTGTCTGTCTATACAGTTGCATCTCTCACATATATCTGAGTTTGTTGGTAGGAGGGCAGGGTTCTCTGTGTACATAAGGCAGTTGTAACAATGTGTCAAAATTCCAATATGCACCAGCTGGACTGGAGAGTACACACGAAACCGACCTTTGGACATGACAGGATATAATGATGACATACACTGTTGACTGATCGCAAAGGATCAGTAGTGTGTTAAGTGTGTGAAAGAGTACAACAGGGGTTTAGTGTTCAGGTTTGTCATTGCTTTGGAAAGATTATCTGTGAAGGAGTACAGACAGAACCATTACACCTCCTTCAGCTATGTCAGAAATAGCAATGTACAGTCATATATGTCCTGAGTCAGGGTCAACTGTACCTGACTGACAATGTCGACATCCTGTCAGACAGGTCCATACATACATACATACCCACCTCCCAGTGACAAAAGGCCCTATCATCATACCAGGAGATATCACATGTAGAATGTGTAAACTGCTCCTTCCAAAGCCAAATGAATCCCATCACATGGATAACATTGTTTCCCCATATGTGTCATAAGTGAACAACAGAACAAACAGACCCTGCACCTGAATAGTCTGTTGACCCTCACACTCTCTACAGGATCTTACACTGTTGAATGTGTTACAGCAACATGTTGCACACCCCACAAGTGTTGGTGCACAACAGACCATGGGAACTATAGTCCTATAAGCCTATGAAGTCTGAACTGCTAGGCCATGGAGTCCATCATGATTGCAGTCAGGAACAGAGCTATTGTAATCCAACCAACACACAACCCAAACGTCTGTGGTATGTTAATGAGCAGATCATGTTCCCCAAACCTGCTTGATTGTTTTCAAGGCAGCCACCCAGGACATACATCACTGAAAGGAGTAACACACGTCCCACATAGACTTTGAATAGCCCTTTATCAACATCACAGACACATGTTGTATCCACAAATCCAACAATCTGTGCATAAATATGTATTGTCATATGAAGGAATGGCAATTTGTCCACAGACAGATCACACAAGCTATGAATTGTGGATTCCTGTTCAAGCTGTTCACACCTGCTGACCCACAAGGTTCATTCCTGGGATTGCATAAAACTAAGTGCACACACATTACCATGTCCAGTCTGATGATGTCAGTATCCTACAAATATGGCAGGAGAATAGAGATCACACAGTAAAGCATATAGCGTGTCGTGTTAATGCGTATCTCTCTAGTATCATATCGTAGTTAGGTAGGGGTTTGAATCTTGCAATTGCTGTGTGCATGTGTGTGGGGGTGTGTGTGAATCCATTTGGAAGGAGTGGCCTTTTTGTAGACTTTCACAACCCATTAAAAGAGGTGAACACCTCTTTGCCAAGTCTGATGATGTCAGTATCCCACAAATACAGCAGTGGAGATTAAAGCACCTAGTAAAGCATATAGCATGTCGTCTTAATGCATATCTCACTAGTACCATAACATAGTTAGGTAGCGGTTTGAATTCTGCAATTGCTGAGTATGTGTATGTGTCTGTCTGTGTGTGAGATTCCCTTTGAGAGGAGTGGCCTTTCTGGAGACTGTGAAAACACATTAGAAGAGGTGAATTCCTCTTTGCCAAGTGTGATGATGTCAGTATCCCACAAATACAGCTTTGGAAATTAATCCTCCAAGTAAAGCATATAGCACATTGTGTTAATGCGTATTGTTCCTAGTGTCATAACATAGTTAGGTAGGGGTTTGAATCCTGAGAATGTGTGTGTGTGAGATTCCCTTTGAGAGGAGTGGCCTTTTCGGAGACTGTGAAAACACATTATAAGAGGGGAATTCCTCTTTGCCAAGTGTGATGATGTCAGTAACCCACAAATACAGCTTTGGAAAAGAATATTTCCAGTAAAGTATATAGCATGTTGTATTGATGCATATATCCCTAGTGTTAAAACATAATTAGGTAGGGGTTTGAATCCTGTGAATGTGTGTGCGTAAGATTTCCTTTGAGAGGAGTGGCCTTTTTGGAGACTGTGAAAACACATTAGAAGAGGTGAATTCCTCTTTGCCAAGTGTGATGATGTCAGTATCCCACAAATACAGCTTTGGAAATGAATCCTTCCAGTAACGCATATAGTGTGTTGTGTTAATGCATATCATAGGTTCATAGGTTCATACTAGGCTATCTGCCCGGGGGCATTTACAAGCCTAGCCCATAGTTTTGTGGCTTATGCCACCCCTTTAGTATGGGGAACTATACCCATTATTTTGCTGTGCCTCTGTCGAGCAGTGACACTGAGGTAATCCCTGGGGTATATCTGCGATCTCCCATCCATTGGTCAAGATTTCTCTTGAACAAGGCCAGCAAGGTGCTCTGCCTCACATATACCGGGATTTTATTCCACAGCATAGGGAGTCTTTGGGTGATGAATCTATCCCTCCAGCACGTCCTATTAATAGCCGTGTCGAGGTTTAAGTCTCCCGCCCTTGTGGCTCTGACAGATCTAGATTTTTTGAGGTGAAGCATATTCATCAAATCTGGGTTTGACATGGCCTTGTATGTTAGGCAAAGGTCACCTCTGAGCAAGCTGCGACTGAATAGAGCTGGAGTTCTTTCAGTCGGGCAGCATAGGACAGATGTTTGAGACCCTTTATCCTTTTGGTGAGGAACTTTTGTGGCCTCTCCAGCTGCTGCAAGTGTCGGGTCAGATACATTCGAATGGGGCATTGTACTCAATCAATGGTCTGATGAGTGATGAGTATAGGGAGACTATGACCTCCCTTGATCTAGATGAGAATCCCTTCATGATAAGGTGGGCAATGTAGAAGGTCTTCCTAACTACTTTAGCTACATGGGTGTCGAATGACAGACTACTATCAACCTGGGTCCCCAGGTCCCTGATAACTTCTGTGCTCAGTGGATTGCCACCTATTTGGTAGCTAGGGGTAACCTTGTTTTTCCCGAAGGGTATGACTATGCATTTTTTGGCATTTAACTTTAGGCCATGGCTCTGGCACCAGTTATCTGTTTCTGTGAGACCCTTCTGAAGGATATCTGTGTCAGATGTGTTTTCTGCTATGGCGCCAAGTTTGCAGTCATCTGCAAACTTTGTCAGCCATAACCCTCCTGTGTTTGCTTGTACTTCAGAAAAGTAGATGCCAAACAAGAGTGGGTCCAGGACTGAGCCCTGTGGTACACCACTTGTGACAGGCTTTGAGTCTGACATGGCGCCAGCAACTCTGACCCTGTGGGTTCTGTCACTCAGCCAGTTTGCAACCCATCTTGTGATGTATGGGTTAACATTTAAGCTGATGAGTTTTTCAATGATACCCGAGTGGGGTATTGTATCGAAGGCCTTGCCAGATCGAGGTAGGCTGTATGGACTGCCTTTCCTCATCAATGGCTTTGGTGACTGTTTCAAAAAGTCAACCAAGTTTAGAAGGCATGATCTGCCTTTGACAAAGCCAAACTGGGATGGATCCAAAGTCTGCAAATTCCCTATGTCTTTATTTATGAGGTCCATTATGATCCTCTCCGTGGCTTTGCAGATAAGGCTTGTCAAGCTAATGGGCCGGTAATTTCCAGGGTCGGTGGAGGCACCGCCTTTGTGAAGTGGGACCACAGTTGCAGTGCACCACTCCCTGGGTACGTATCCAGAGGTAAGACAATGATTAAACAGCTGTCCTAGCTGTGGGTTTAATTCCTCGTTGAGTTTGTGGAGCACACAGCCGGGGACACCATCAGGTCCCATGGATGCTGTGTTTTTTGCTTTGGAGAGAGCAGTTCTCACTTGGGCGTTGGAGATGTTTGGGGGTCTGCAATCACTTGGTATAGATATCTCTCCTTTGGGGGGGGAGGAGGGGGAGAAGTTTGCACTGAACCTGTCAGCCAGTATGTTGGCAATGTCTGTAGGATCAGTAATCTTCACATCATTTTGAACTAGTTCTGAGCATATCTGGGAGTTTCCTCCCAGGTTTCTAACATAGCTAAAGAAGGCCTTATGATTGTCTTTTGAGTCTTTAGCTATTTTTCTCTCAAAATTTGCTTTGGATGATTTTATGAGAGCTCTTAGTTTTTTACTTATAGTGATCAAGGGTGTCTTACCTTTTAAGGATTTTGTTCTATCTTGTAGTAGCTTCCTCCTTTTGTTGTAGAGTTTGTTTATGGCTGGGGTCCACCAGACTGGACGCTTGCCTTTGGTACAAAGAGTCTTTGTTTTGCTTGGGATTGCCTTATCCATGCAGTCCTGCAGGTGCTGCTAGAAGGCATTTGTAAGTGATTCAGCGGCTTGAGTACTGTTTTCCACTTCCTCGGGGCCTTAAAGGAGACCACACTAGTCTTTAGAAGTGTGAAGTCGGCTTTGAGAATTTTTTTATTGTGGTCATTTTTATTTCAGGTGGGGGTGGGATGAGGACCTCCAGCAAGATTAGTTTGTGATCTGATCTCACCAGTGAAGGGTATACTTCCGGTGTTGAACATTGTGCTCCCATGTTCGTGATGATGAGATCAAGTATGTTTTCTCCTCTTGTGGGGATGGTGACTAGTTGTTCCATGGCATTTGAGTTTATGAATTCCAGGAACTTTTGGGCTAGGGTGTTTGGGCTTGAGTAGTGTTCCCAGTCTATATTAGGGTAATTGAAGTCACCTAGTATGATGGTGTTTGGTGATACATTTATCCCCTCTAGTGTTTTCAGGAAGGCTATGTGAGGTTCCTGAGTTTGTGAGGGTGGCCTGTAACATGCTACAATTTGCAGAGCAGTCTTGCCTATGGTTAATTGCACCTGGATGGTCTCCAATGCATCGTGCTTTACCACCAGTCTTGAGGTGTGGGTATCCTTGATGAATATGGATACCCCCCCTCCTTTCTTGGTATTGTCTGAATTTTGGGGCCGGAACGCATGATAAGAGGTAAAACCTGATAGTGCTGGGGTGCTCTCAGGAGCCTTGAACCAGGTTTCTGTCACTGCACAGACATCGATGTTCTCCATACTGAGAAGGGCCTCGAGTGCGTGCATTTTGAGATTTAGACTTCTGGCATTGAGCAGCATTACCCTTAGTTTTTCCTTTTTGTGTTCTAGGGTGGTAGGTTTAGAATTTGAGCCTTGCCTAAAAAGGCACTATGGGGTGGCAAGAGCCTTTGCCAATATCCGGAATCCCAGGGGTGACAGGTGCAAGCCGTCCCTTGCGAAGCAGCGTGGCTTGTCCAGCATGTCATCCCAGGCAGACAGACATTGAATCCCCTTTGAATGACACCATAGTTTAAACCAATTGTTAAAGCTGATCATCTTATCTCTGTATTGTGGCATCATTCTTGGTGAAGGTAGGATACTGCTCAAGGTCAGGGTCATACCTGCCTGGGCTACATAATCAGAGAGCTCCTCAATGTCTCTTTTCATGTAGTCCAAGGAGGTACGTCTCAGGTCGTTTACACCAGCGTGGACAATGACTGAGTTGTATTTGTACCTGCTGTTGAGAGACCTGAGTGCTTGCATTATGTGGCGGATTCTAGCCCGACAGGCAGCTTACTGTGACCTTCTCCTTACTCAGTCTGGTGAGCGGGACGTCAGTGTGTCTGACTATGGAGTCACCAATGACTAGTGTGTCTGGCATTGTGTTTGGCCTTAAGGGCTGTGACTGTTTGACACTCTGACTGTGAGGTCTATGTGTTGCAGGTGTTGTGTTCTGAGGTGGTGGTTGTTTGGGTGTCTGCTTTGGTGGCCTCTGCTGTTTTGGTAGATTTTTGATCAGAGCCGAGTATGTCTTTGTGTGTTTATGTGTATGATTTGAGGTTGTGATGGTACTATGTGAGACTGGGTCTATAGTGTGTGTGGTAACCTTCTCCTCCTGACTGGTCTTGCCAGTCCTATGTTGAGAGCTCAGCCTCCAGTTTGGCCATATAGTTGCATCTCTGCATGTATTTGTGTTTTGTGGGAGGAGGAGAGGGTTGTCTGTGTACATGAGGCAATTGTAACATTGCCTCAATATTCCCAGGTTCACCAGCTGAGCAGGAGAGGACACTAGCAACTGATCCCTCGACATGCTAGAAGGACTAGACAAAAAACTTTAAAAGAGATTCGGGGACGTGGGTGACCGAGAAATGGGGTTTGCCTTTTGGGGTGCTATCTATAAGAGTGCCGTATCAAGGTAATAAGTACTGTAGGAGCAAGTGTTAGGTTTAACAGATAGAAAAGTCTACTTGGAGTCAAGTAGAGATGATCTTTTAGGTATTAGAGAAAGTGCTAGTAACAGGGATGCTTAAAGGTAAGATTGAAAAGAATGCACTCTGCAGTGTGCACTAGAAGTTAGATATGAAAGTAGGCAACTTGAGTTTTACCTGTTTAAAAAGTTAAGGTTTAGTGGAGAGTTACTATTTTTAAAACAGCAAGATGGACTGAAAGGGGTGGTTACTTTTGTATTTTGGTACTATGAAATACTGTAGGATGGCCAATAAATTTAAATAATTGAAGGGTGGGATTTCAAAAGTGATGGTTTTGTGATTACTCACATAAGCCAGTGAAAGTAGAGAGAAATGAGATATATGGTCAGATTAACATAAGAGGCGGGCAACTAGAAAGACAGTGGTATTTAACAAGACAACTTAAATGGGTGGGAGGGAGGAAAAAATTCTGCCTGACTCAGAACAGAGAGAGCTGTGGTCTCTTTTGAAGTTTTAATATGCTGTTAAAACAGAATGCAAGCAAAACACAAGGTAAAGAAAACAAACTACAGTATTCAAAATATAGAAAGGCAATACAGAAATACAAAAAATAACAGCAAACTAACATTTCCTTCACAGCAAAGTGTAGCAGAGTCTGGATGAGCCTTTCTGGTACATCTCTCTAGTATCATAACTTAGTGAGGTAGGGGTTTGAATACTGCAAATGATATGTGTGTGTGTGAGATTTTCTTTGAAAGGAGTGGCCTTTTTGGAGACTGTGAAAACACATTAGAAGAGGTGAATTCCTCTTTGCAAGTGTGATCATGTCAGTAACCCACAAATACAGCTTTGGAAAGGAATCCTCCCAGTAAAGCATATAGCGTGTCGTGTTAATGTGTATCTCCCTAGTCTCATAGCATAGTTAAATAGAGGTTTGAATTCTGTGAATGTGTGTGTGTGAGATTCCCTTTGAGAGGAATCGCCTTTTTGGAGACTGTATAAACACATTAGAAGAGGTGAATTCCTCTTTGGCAAGTGTGATGATGTCAGTAACCCACAAATACAGCTTTGGAAAGGAATCCTCCCAGTAAAGCATATAGCATGTTGTGTTAATGTGCATCTCCCTAGTGTCATAACATGGTTAGGTAGGGGTTAAATCTTGCAAATGCTGAGTGTGTATGTATACAATTCTCTTTGAGGAGGAGTGGCTTTTCTAGAGACTGTGAAATCACATTAGAAGAGGTGAATTCCTCTTTGCCAAGTGTGATGATGTCAGTATCCCAAAATACAGCTTTGGAAAGCATTCTTCCCAGTAAAGCATAGAGCGCATTGGGGTAATGCGTTCTTCTCTAGTAACATAATATAGTTAGGTAGGGGTTTGAATCCTGTAATTGCTGAGTGTGTGTGTGTGTGTGGGGGGGGGGGGGTGTCTGTCTAATCCTATGAAAGAAGTGGCCTTTTTGGAGACTGTAAAAACACATTGAAAGAGGTGAATTCCCCTTTAGCTGGTTTGATGATGTCAGTATCTCACAAATACAGCAGTGGAAATGTAAACTTCCAGTAAAGCATATGGCATGCCGTGGTAATGCATATCTGTCTAGTATCATGACATAGGTAGGGGTTTGAATCCTGCAATTGCTGAGTGTGTGTGTGTGTGTGTGTGTGTGTGTGTGTGTGTGTGTGTGTGTGTGTGTGTGTGTGTGTGTGTGTGTGTGTGTGTGAGACACTGTTGAGCAATGTGCTTTGGGTTTTGCTTTTACTACTGTATGACATATCAGTAAAACAACAGTATGTGCATTGCACACTGCAGGTATCTATGTGGCAAATACACATATGTACATGTGACCTAAATTGGTAACTGTGTGGCCAAGACATATATGTACATGTGACCTCATTCACTTCATAGGTGTGAAGCCTGCTGTCAACACGACTACATCTGTTACCATTGACAGTTGTTGCGGCTGCTTCTTGGACCATAGCTCACATATGTATGTATGTGACAAGTCCAGCCACTGTAGTGAGCTGTGCTCTAGGTCATCTGTGTCACACACACACACATGACAGTTGTTATAGAATAGTGTGAGTGTGGGTGTATGCCTGTGGCATATGACAGACATGCTCAAACACAACACAGTCTGTCAATAATGGCCATTCATTGTAAGTATACAACAACTCCGTGGATATGTATACAGACCCCTTATTGCTTATGTGATACACTGAGGGACATCAGCATAGCTTTGGGAATGTGGATATCAAAGGACAGATGAAATCACATGTGGCTGTTTGTACACATTGGTACCCCTGATACATGTTGTGTGCTACTACCAATGTGGTACTATCAGGATACTATGTATAGTAAATGTGGATGACTATGCTATTGTTGGCTCATAGCTTCACAACATGGGTTTGTCAACAGGTATCTGTCTGTATGATACCCTTGTGGAGGATATGTGTCTAATCCTGGGAATGCTTTGTAGGCCACTGTATGCATCACCAGATGTGGACGTACATATCCCTAGTGTGTCTGCTTGTACCGAGGATGGACACATGCCAAACATGAGTGGTCATGGGAATGTGTGATGGTCATTACCACTGGTAACTGGTATAGTACAATACCAGAAATATTCTAATGCTACTGTGTATCCTACAGCTGTGTGTCAGTTGTCAAGACATCTTTCTTTCTTTCTTTCTTTCTTTCTTTCTTTCTTTCTTTCTTTCTTACGTTTGTTGACCGGGAAAGTCCGACTACGTTCCACAGATCCTGTTTTCAGTGGAGGCCCGGGGAGAAATGCTCCAAAAACATGTTTTTAGAATGTGGGAGGAAACCGGAGTACCCAGAGGAAACCCACGTGAATGCAGGGAGAACATGCAAACTCCGCACAGAAGGCACCCCAGCCGAGAATCGAACCAGAGAACCTCTTGCTGTGAGGCGACAGATCTAACGATTGGTTAAAATCAGGCTGTTGAGGTTATGTACACTACCAGAATGCTAACCAATGACCGATATCAACAGTATCACCCACAGCATAGTGTCATACCATGTCATACACACATGTGTAACAAGTTGTGACATATGTGTAGTGACATGCATAGTGGACACCAATAGGAAATATGAAGTATTAACACTGTGTAATACAGGGCATGTCACCCTTCCCATGTGCCCACCATGCACATACATGCAATCAGTGCACCTCCACCATGTTCACAAATGTACACCTTGAAATCTGTACTGCACACATCACACACGTAACATCCACTCACTGACACATGCTGTCAGTACCACACACATCAGCCAACTGGCACATGTGTGGACAATCCATGTTTGGAATTAACACTGGTGTAAACAATACTAAATTGATAAGCAGTGCTGTGATGCATCATGCCTGCTCAGATACACCTACAAGGATATCATTACACTTTACTGTTCACAACATGCTAACATTGCTACACTGCTAGTAGGTCACCCTGTGCATCAGCACCATGTTATCCTGTTCCTGCATCAATGTCACAGATGACAGGAGGTGGCACAGTTTCATCATATGCACAGGGTGTGTGATTGTTTTTCCAGAGCCCGACAATGACTCATCCAATCAACATGTATGTGTGTGTGTGTGTGTGTGTGTGTGTGTGTGTGTGTGTGTGTGTGTGTGTGTGTGTGTGTGTGTGTGAGGGACAACAGTACAGTATGGGTCAGTGTTGATGTGATGTGCATGTGTATGTGTTAGCCCTACGTGTTGGTAGTATGTGTGTGTGTCTGCATGCACACAGTACCCCCTTGTGGCTGCCAAATACAGGAGTTTGTGGGACAGCCACAGACTGTACCTGCCAGGCTGTACAGATCACTGTCTCTGGCCATGGACACAGTACCTGTGCCTGGCAGGGGTGACACGGACAGTATCGGGTACTAAGCCAGACTGAGTACTATCATCAGAGGTAGAGGGATGTTGACTGGACCCATGTCCCTGCTGGGACTGGCCAGAGCCACATGCACGTGGTCATCTTGGACGGTCTACCGACATCCCAGCCACAACATTGCTGGGGCTGGTACTGGCACTACAGGAGTGGCTGGCACTTGGGTGTCATCCACGACGACTTCCAGCTGATGATGTTGCTGGCATACGTCCACGTCGATGGCCCAGCCATCCTGCACTGTCCTGGCACATGGATATAACATTGCGGAGGACATCTAGTGTCTCTCCCCAACGTCTATCAATGACATCGGTGTAATTGTGGATGGCACTGGCAAGGTCACAGATACTGTCATTGATCGTGGTGTTATGAGCCCTCTGTGCCCTTAGTTCCTGCCTGGTGTACTGTTCCATACGTGCCTGTGCTTGCAGAATAGCCCGGAACATACCTGAAGTTGTGAGACCTGTGCGGGCACGCCTGCCAGGGGCATTACGACCAGCGATACTCCTACGAGAACCCTTGGACATATGCCTATGTGGTACCATTCCGGGTGTCTGGGCATGGCTGCTGTGTGGGGTTGCATGTGCCATAGATACCACACTTTCCTGGTCAATGCCTACCATATGCTGTTACTCACCTAAAGCCATTGGTGTTGAGGGATGTAATGGCAGTACGTATGTGCGCATAAATGGGGTGGAAAGCTGTGTACTGTCGATTGGTGGACCACCGACAGCCCCTGTCAAACATGTCTGTGCCACTACACATCTATCATCATGGCCACTATTTGTGGCAGTGACCTCAGGTTCCCTGCTGCACCCATCCAACAATACCTCAGCACCTGTGAGAGAGAGACAGGAAGCACACATTACCATCTATACAGGATGTTCACACACATGCACACATGCACACATGAACACATGAACACATGCACACATGCACACATGCACACTAATACACTACACATTCAAGTTGACACACACCAACAGCAATACGGAACATAGTCGTTAGTGGTTGATGGTGGAGTACAGTATCACAAGCCAAAGAGTCCTATCACACATGTCAGCATGCAGGATGTTTGTTGCTCAACAGCATGCAGTGCAAGTGCAGAGAGTCCTTGTTGATAACAGTATACATGTTGTTGATGCATGTGTGTTGTTCAATGATTGGCCTCACCCTGGTACATAATGTGTACATGGACACAACATTGCACTGCAAGTCTGAAACACTTTCCAATGTCCTGTGCACCATCACTCATAGGTATACAAACCATGGCCAGATGCACACAACTGTCAGGTGTATAACAATGAATGCTATGTGTAGTACTGCAGGTACTGTAACTGAATGTAGTGTAGTACCATGAGCCATCATCAGGCAGTATCATGTGGTCACTCAAGGCCACTGATGCATGTCACACTGGCAACTATCTTGCTGTACCTGATCTGCACCACATAGGCTACATTTAACAGTTCACAGACAGTTGTTACATGGGCATGTCAGGTGTTCAATAGGGAGCATTGCCTAACATGACTGTGTTGTGTGTTGACGCGTGTCACACCACCCCATAATAGGCCTCTACCCCCAGGTATAGTATGTGTGCTGTGTTGATGAAATATGGGATACTGGAGTATGACTTTACAGCAGGTGTCTACATACGCCATGTGTATCATACGAACACATACGGAATATGACAAAGTGATGTATGTTGTGTGTATGTATATTGACTCTGCCTATACAATGTCCATTACAGTATACCCCACTTGTTTGTGATGCCCTTTGTGTTGCATGTGTATGAGTCAGCTACTCATGTCACTGGGAAGTGCATAGTCACACAAAGAACATGCAGACCATGCACTATGTGTAGGTGTTTAACATGTGTATATGGCCTACAACTCTCCTATGACATGCACATGTTATATGCTATATTGACTGTAGCCCACTCACCAGCATGGGTCTGCTGTCTTGCTATCACACCAGAGGGACCTGCAAGGATATGAGACAGTATGTCAGTGTCAACAACTTTGGCATTGCTGCTGTGAATCTGAAATTATACAGTAGTACATGGGGTGACAGTCACAGGCATACAGATAATGCCCCAAATTATGAGTATTGCATGACACCAGGCTCCACATATTCTGCATACACAGTACACATCTGATTAATGCATATTATAACACTTGGGATAACAGTGGTCTACGGATATGCCATGTTACCTGCACGCTCATTATTACTGTGTGGGGTGACTCTGGCCTCCATGATGACACAGGTGTGTTGTACTGGTTGGCCAGGAGCCACCACGCTGAGGAGCAGCTCTTCCACTCTGGTGAGGGGGGTATGTGTAGCAGCACCACCACCTGTGGCAAGCTGTTGTCTGTGGACATTGGAGGCATGCTGCCGGACATGTCTGATTAAATCACTGCAGTGATGGTGTACCTGCTCATAAGTCCGGTTATGCATGCCTACATCATTCACCCGACAGGCAACATCCTGCCACAGTGCATTGTGACTGCGCTGGTCCTGGCAGGATCTTGAGAACAGAAGGTTATAATGTTGGATGAGTGTATCTGAGATAACGTCCTCCTCCTCAGGGGAATAGGCTGGCTTTCTGTTGTGTGACGTAACCCTGGAAGACAATTAAACAGTAATTGTGAGCAAGTCATGTGGCACACTCAACATTCTAATGTACAGACATCAGTGAAATGCCATATATAGCAACCTATTGGCTGTCAGTAGATACACACTTTTAATACCACATATGACTGCTAAGCCCACAACTGCCTGACAGTGCCTGGCACATACTATATACCAAACCATGTTCTGCACAGCCGCAAAGTGAAACCAGTATGTAAGACTATACAACAGAACACGGCGCACTGTATGTGACACAATGCAACACCTAGCCACATGAGGTGTATATGAAGCTAATGCATACAGACATTTGTCATCCATTGAAATCAATGTACAGTACGGTTACAATACTACCAGTACACCACACTACTTCTTGATAGCAAATCCCTCAGTAACATATGTGCACATTCATCACTATAGGTGGCATACTGCTGTACTACACTATACATGTTGCTAGATACGCACCTATATCCTGTGACACACATACCACCGAGGCCATGTTACAGGCATACCCACACACACATTAGACATACCTACACGACACAAAGGTATGGCAACCCAGATTACATTTACCTGTGTACCATACATTACTATGTGTCAGCACCTACATAACCTCATGCCTGAGGTATCTAATGTGTGAGGACTACAGGTAACAAACAAAAGTGTGTTACCAAGCCATGTGGATATAAACCATACTGTGCAGTTGATGCATACAGCTTCAGGTAGTACTACAGTCCATACGTGAGTTGTATTCACTAGTGTTAACAATCAATAAGCATACCTGTACTGCTTTAGCCTACAATGGCACACTCCAGTCGACACCATGGGTCTACGTCACAATGTATGCCATACTGCTTTTCCTGCCTGCCAATAGCATATGGACCTTTTGATGGGATTAGAGCTACAACACTACATACCATGTTATAAATAGTTTCCCACTAGGCTATCACACATACACACATCGTTGACACATTCACATACACATTCTCCATCACACACAGTCAACCTCACATAGCATATAATGCAACAGGTACATGCGTGTGTGTATCGTCTCCTAGGTAGCTGATAGGCTGTTATCCATAGGGCCTATGGAAGCCTAGACATATGCTACCCTGCATTACAACACCCATGTAATGTAGGTTCATGTGCCCCTGTCATGCAGAGCCACAGGGGTGATTACCAGGTTGTGTTTCCTATTTCACATGCAATCATCATGTTTATTCATGGCAACTGCTAATGAGGACCTTCATATGATGTTGATAGGTAGTTGGTTCCACAGTATGGTATGTATCTGTGATGATAATGTGCAAGTCGAGCATGTTCTGCTTTTTACATTACAAGGTGTAGATCAGTAGAGTGTGTATCTTGTCTGTTGTTCCATCTGTTTACATGGAGCACGTCCAACACCTGTGGATTTGCCATAGCTTTGTATGTTAGGCAGGGGTAACCTCTGGGTAGGCAGTATGCGACACAGTGTAGCTGTGGTTTTGTAAGACAGTCAGCATAGGGCATCTGTTGGAGTCCGGTAATACTCTTTGTGAGGTATGTGTCTGGCATCTGCTGTTGCTGTGGATGTCTTCTGAGGTACATACCAACAAGGACATTGTACTCTATGATGGATGTTATGACTGATGAGTGGAGTGGAACACTGACCTCTGTTTCCATGGATGACACACATTTACTGATGAGATGTGGACTGTACTAGGTTTACATGACTAGTGTGGCACAGTGATCATCATTAGGGACACTACTGTCCACCTGTGTCCCGTAGTCTCTTATCACACCATTGGTGTTTAGTACACTACCACCTATGTGTTAGTTCATGGGTACAGGGCTTTTAACAACAGGGATGGCAAGACATGTACAACATTCAGCTGGTGCATACATTTGAACATCCACTGGTGTACACATAGATATGCATATCGGCACATATACAGTCCACCTATCATGGTGGGAATATCAATTATGCAAAGGTTGAGGAGGATACAGTTATGTAATGATATTGCACAGTATTGTGCAGAATGCATGGAAGGTGTTCTCAGCCCATATATGTTTAGCAGGACCCCCTATCTGGAAGACTATATACCTAACAAATCATACCCACGGCGTTTGAACAACACATGTCATATGCCAGCACTGTATGCTGTCTTGTTTGACACACACTACAACCAACATATATATGCACATAACAACCTGCACCAACATATAAATGTCTGCCATTCACAAACAGTTGCAGTATGTCCCTTGCTCTATGCACATGTTCAGATGCTTATAAATCAGACACACATGTATCTCGACATATGTGTGTGCCATACAGACACAAGGTCCACACTGTTGTGTCCATACACCTCACGGATGACCTATTGGGCCTTGCTACAACATGGACAGTTGTCACATGTGTGCATACAGTAATAGTACAAGGGTATACATAGCTGAAAATGACACATTACTATGCTAGCCTGCTACAGCAGTTGCCAATGCTAAGCTACACATTATGTGACTATCATGCATGTCTTACTCTGTGACATCCAAGTTTATATAGGTGTTTGCAGTACTACCCCAAACTGCCATTAAACGCAGTACTGTACAGACCATAGATAACATGTTCAGATATTTGACATGTACTGCTGTGCTACAAATGTCACACTTATGTCCCACTGCACACAGCTACACAATTTCTCCATGGCAATACTTATGCATGGCATCAGTGCATACATACCTACTGCTGCCACATATGCATGTTTCAGAGGATCTACAGTACTAACCATAAACATCTACTACTTGCCGGTAACTACAAACTGTTACATACCTGTATGTCCCTTTCAGGTCCATCTGTGTATGCTTTGATGTTTTTGTTTTTATTAAGTACAGAAACGTACTGTTGTTTTTTTTTTTTTTGTTTGTTTTTTTCCTGCTTGGAGTTGTTCACTATCTGGAATGTGCAATGCAATCATTGCATGTGGGGATAGCAAGTATTATCTGCTTTTATAGGTATCTGCACATGTGCATGTGATGCCCTCTGCACCAATTGTTGCCCAGCATTTAGTAAATGCATACAACCTGCTGAGTGGTAATTGCAGTACTCACTGTCATAGCAACCCAATGCTATAAATTGCTAAGGTATGTAGGCGTAGCCCTTTCAGATTTTCAGAGTGGGGCCCATGCTTGTTTGCTGTGGACACTGTTGTGTAAGTCAGAAGGTTGGTATTCATCTTATAAATGAAGCTAGAGGTGTAGACAGTGATGTACATGTTGTACTCAGACCTGACTGTTGCCACTTCCAGTACTGAGCTATCAGTGTAGAGTTTTGCTCAACACCTCAAATGCTTACACAACATTTATGTGACTATGTAGTTTATTTTCTACTCATATAATTAACTGCCATACAAATGTAGTTATTGAGACATATTGTCTTGGCACATGAACTGTTTGTGAACTGTTATACTGGGAATATTAATGTACTGACTTCTGCAGGGTTTGTGTTTTTTAGTGTTGACATTAGCACAGGGTTTGCAGGACAACTGGACAATTCCTGTACTGAGTATGCCTACCTACACACTTGGTAGACCCTAAATGCACAAGTATCTTTTAATTGGGGGGATGCTTACATACAGAGAGCATTATGCATTAATGTGTGAATATTATCTTACTGGACTTGGAAGATTGGTGTGTACCTGTGAGTTTATCAGGGCAGGTTGTCTGTCTGCATAGTTCCCAACTGAGACAGAGGTCACACTGTCATTCTTTGTCTGTGCAACTCACAGGTGCTTTCAGCACTGTTACAATGGCATTGTTACAGTCAGTTGCTACCAGTACATGGCTACATCCATTGGTATTTCTGTGTTATACTCCTACATAAGGGTATGCTTGGGGAGGTCCTAACAAAGCTATTTGCAGAGTGTGTAACAGCAGTTTAGCCTATATGCATGTGTGTTTGTGCCTATGCCAGGACTATGGAACACTCAGATACATCTTTGCATGGAGTCAGGGATAGGTAGTTAAAAGTGAGGCACACCTTACACATAATAGGGACAGTAGGTGGAGACTTCAGTGAAGCAGTGCATATGGATTAGTACTCCTTTCATGACATACAAGTGGTGTCTACTGTTATTATTGTCAGTATTTATTGTGTAATAGCCCACCTTTCTGACTGATGTCAGTACTATTCTGAGGGATTCTGAGGGACACAGCTAAAATATGTTTCACAATCAGGGACATCCCTGGAAAGTTGACTGAGTTAGGAGGTATGGCCTCTGCCCTACTCAGGTATGCCAGTGTTTGTCCTGCTATGATACTGTGTGCGGGTTGTAATGTGCCTCTGTAACATTATTTTCTGCTTGATTGGCTGCTTCTCACATCACACTCATGTAATGCAATCCCACAACAATTGCTGGTAAAGATCCACAGAGCAAGCTTTCTGTTATGGCCTTCCTATTTTTCCTTTACATTCACTCATTGTAATGCATGATATATTTTTTGCAGCACCAAGTTATTGTATATCTGTTGTGACTTAGTGGTACTTCATGCAGTCTAATGTGTCCAAGGTCTGGGGATAGAGACTGACAGAGGTATTTTATTTTGCTGCTGAGAAGAACAAGGGCCCTGACACAGAGTGACTAAGGCACTTTTAAGCAGTTGTAAGTGGGTTTGCATGGGTTTGCGTGATGCTTAGCAATGCTTAGCTAAGCACACACATGCGCACACTCGCTTAAACCCGCTTACTACTGCTTAAAAGTGCTTACTCCCGCTAACCCTCGTGCTAATTTCTTTGAAAGAAAAGAAAATGGGGAGATAGGAAAGTGGTGAAAAAGGGGTCACAAAGAGGGAAAGACAGTAGGTACAAAAGCTCGGGATGTGCAGGATGGGTGTAGGGAAGGTCCATAGCTGCCCATTTCTTTACCAGCAACAGCTGTGCATATGTAGCAAATATGGAGTGAAAATTGAAACCTTCCACCCCTGAGAGAGGGGTGAGGACAACAAAGTATGTTATACTGCCAAATATAATTATCAGTTTACATGCCAGTGGACTTGTGTGCAAAATGGGCAGCTATGTATGGGGCATAATTTTTTTGCGGGTACAGATTGCCTTTTTTTTTTTTTCAGGGGAGAGTGGAAAGTGAGGTAGAGGAAGTAGGTATATTTGGGGGGTAGGTTGGGTAGGTAAACAGACAAGACAAACAAGACGCATACAGGGGCGGAGTATGACACATGGGGTGGATGAACACAATTGACGGGGACGGATGTTTGGAAATCGCAAGCCCATGAGCCCACAGATGGTAACAGTGGGACTGAGATCCCCACCCATGGGCAGTCACCACTGAACCTTCACAGACCTGAGGGCCGCTCTGCTGGGGGCTGCGTAGGAGGGGCAGGCTCACCCGTGAGTCATGCCACTCTCGCCTCGAGCTGGCATAGGGGATCAGCGACTAAACGCTGGATATCCCTATGCACCACAACCCGGACCCTTCGGAGGATGACAGGAGGCCCTTCTCGGCCCACGCTTGCAGGGGGGGCAAGCCCCATCCCCTGCAGCACTTCCACCTGAAGGTGGCACAGGACCAATGGAGGAGGGTAGCCCAGGCTGTGCACCAGACCTGCTGGTGCCAGGTGCAACTGCCAGCTGAGGAGGAACAGGTGGGTCCGCTGGGACCGGCCTTCCCATACGTTCTGTGATTAGGTGTGTTTAATTACAACATAGACAACAGCATTCCAAGTTAGTTGTAACAGCATGCAGTAATATTCCCATTAACCCAACACACCAGGGTTACAACAGTTGAACAGCAAGCATAACACATGCATATATTGAATGACAGTGGACATTACAACAGCATGCAGGGATGATTGGTGGCAACAGGCCACCAAGATTGTGGTGTTTTAACAGGGGACATGCATCAAAGTAAATGCAGATTTTATATAACAATAGGACATATGTCCCAACAAATGTTATGAGATTAGACATACCCATTGAGGTGTGGAATTGCATTGTTTATGCACATGCAGTAGGGTGTAAATAGAAACCTCCATTAACATCTTATTAGTACATTAAATGTACACTGCATTCCTACTGACTGCAGGTGTATATCCCCTACATGTATTATTACACTAGGCAGCATGCATTTGATTGCATTATGTGTTTGACTACTTCATTATATACCTGACCTATATCTGACATAGTAACTGTCCAACATGCAGATGTTACTGCTACATACTTGTATTTTATTTATATTTATATGTATCTGCACATCTGGATGTGTTCATGTGACATTTTCAGTTGATTTTCTACACAACCCTACTTTTCAGGTAGCACACTAACATTTCTGGGGAACACATTGACAGGCTACTCGTGTGCCATATTTACCTATGCATGTCAGCCATTTAACAACTGTTGAGGACTGTTACATGCTTCACAGCTACTGGCACTTCCTTCATCCACTTTATATGGGATTGCACAACTGTGGGTTGTCAGCACTTAATACAACAGTAATATTTCTTTAATGCAAGGGTACAACAACATTTCGGAGTAACTGGCACATACACACTGCAGGTATTATACCTTTCTTATTTACATTAAAAGTATTTTTTCTACAGGCTCTCTCCTTTATTTGATATTACACTGCATACAGTAGACCTATTCAGGACATATTATACCTTTATTGATGGGTTACAAGACTGTTTTTCAGGCTCACTCACTTATTTTCTATGACAGTGCATGCAGAGATAGTATTCCAGACATATTTTTGCTTTATTCATGGGTTACTACACTCTATTCCTGGCTGTCTGACTTATGATATGTAACAGTATATGCAGAGGATTTATTCAGGGAATAAATGTTTTATGCTTTACAGCTACTGCACTTCCTTCATCTACTTCTTATGGGACTGCACAACTGTGGGTTGACAGCACCTAATACAACAGTACTATTTATTTATTGCAAGGGTACAACAACATTTCAAAGTAAGTGACACAGACAATACTCCAAGTTTTATACCTTTATTAATTACATTGAACACTCTTTTCTACAGGCTTTCTCTTTTACTTGATATTACAGTGCATACGGAAGACATATTCAGGACAAATTATACCTTTCTTGATAGGTTACAACACTCTTTTTCAGGCCTGCTCACTTATATGTTATGACAGTACATGCAGAGATAGTATTCCAGACTTATTTTACCTTGATTGCTGGGTTAGTACATTTCTGGCTCACTGACATTTGTTATATAACAGTACATGCAGAGGATTTATTCAGGACATTTTATTGCTGTATTATTGGGCTAAAATACTTTTGTCATGCTCACTCACATATATCATGTAACAATACATGCAGAATATTTACTAACCTGCCTGGTGGCGCAGTCTTAGCAGCCTATCTGCATAGGCTTTCTGATTCATAGCACAAACACCTGCAGCTGTGGAGTAAATGAAGGGATATTGAGACATACCTATCCATTATTTAGACTATATTAGCTGGTCTAACATACTGCATTCCATGGCTACTTACTTAGTAGTGAGGCATCATGCATATGATCGGCCTCCTGGATCCACTGGTTCAGAAGGTCCTGCTTCCATCTCTTCAGGTCTGCATGGTGGCGACAGACCTGCTCACCAGTCCGAGGGACGCCTGTGGCATTGGTGAGTTCATGAGCCAACCGGTTCCAAGCCTCTGCCTTATACTCCGTTCCTTGGAACTGGCCCTACAGGAGTCGAGTCTCATGCCGATGGATTAGGAGCCAAACCATCTATCTTGACTCCTCGATGCCCCAGCATTGTGCTCTAAAGTGTGTACCCTCTCCAGCACCAGACATTCTAACTGCAGATGGGAGCTACAATCAATTATGGCGAGTATTCCCGCCTATGCAGCTTAAATATGCTGCATTTCCCGCACTTTTCTGTGATTGGCCATTTTTGAATATTCTCGGCTGACTGCAGACCTGCTTAGCAATGGTTAATCTAACATTTATTACTATATATATGTTAACAGTGGATATTTATCCTAAGCTGTCGTGGCTTAGTGGTTTAGTACTTTGATTATGGTGCAAAGTGTCCTGGGTTTAAACCTTATCATTGCTTTTTATTTTACTACCGTCCAGACAGGTTAGGGGGAGTGGCTGTGTTTAAGCAACTTTGCTCTACGTTGCTCCACGTTGCCCAACGGTGCACTAGTTGGCACTGCGCACACCTCCGCGCAAACCAATTGCACTGGGTAAACTGCTATTTAGCTATGGGCAACTAAATTGTGCTGGGTAAAGCGCGATTTAGCTATGGACAACTACATTGCACTGGGTAAAGCGCGATTTAGCTATAGGCAACTACATTGCGCTGGGTAAAGCGCGATTTAGCTATGGGCATCTACATTGCGCTGGGTAAAGCGCTGCTTAACTGCGGACATTTATATGTCAGGTTCCTTTATGACTTTACATTTTGTTCAATGATACATAGGCCATTTCAATGCTTTTTAGTAAAAGTTTTATCATATCTGTCAGGACTTATTTCCTATACTCATTTTGAACATAAAACAGGAAGGGGAGAGGTGGTACTCGAACCGTGAATGCCTCCTCTTTGTGCGAATGCCCTACCACTATGCTATTACTATTTGGCGTAATTTGCATATACATTTCTTATTATGCTCTTCCATGTCAAGATTGGTAACTGCAGCTAAGCAATGGGCACACCCACGCACACACACGCAAATACAGGCAGCTATGTCGGGAATTAGAAAAAAAATAATATTTTACTTTTTATAACTGTGCTGTGGGTTTACAATGTCAGGTAGTGTGATGTTGGGTACATGGACAGTTGAGCGGACTCGCTCTTGTGTGTTGACATTTTGCATTTCACTCACTTGCAGGGGCGTGGACCTTTACACTGCTTGGCAGTCGGACATGCCCCCTGCTTGCCTGCACGGTCCGTGTTAGACTTGGGGTTGAGTCAGCGTGCCCTCATGAATATTTATGGCACACTGACATCATATCGTTCAACTGCAGCCTCCAAGTAAGACTTATTTAGTCTTACACGGAGGATATGTGAATCTGGGGGATTGTGTTTTTCAAGCCATTTCACTAAAAGTAGTCTGTCAGTTGGTGCAGACGGTTTAGGATAGGAACTGCTGTTCCTATCTTACAGGATTTGATTCTGTCAGCTATCATTTACCAATTTTGTGACCTTAAGCTAGTCACTGAATCAGCCTGTGCTTGGGGTAACTGAGAATCTGGACTAGTCTTCCCAAGACTAATATGTACCTAAGGTAGAAAATTAGACCCTGCATGACTGCGTACCAAATCTTTGCAAAGGGTGTATTTCTCAATGTAAAGGAAATCAAGGGATAATATATGCCTTTGTAGTAAATGAATGCACAAAATATGAATATAATAACTCAATATATCGTTAGGATAACAGGCTAACAAGAAGTGAGAAATGAAGTATAACAGCAGTACAATGATAGCAGTGCTCGGTTTTGGTTTCAGCCTAAAAAACTGGACTATGTAGTCTAATACTGACACACATCTAATTAATAATGTGTGTGGAAGAAAGTTGACACTGCAATAATTAGAGACTGTTGATATAGCTTTGCATGTTCTACATCAGTCCATGTGAGTTTTCTTTTCTAATGCTTATCTGTAAATTTTGTTGCTGTCTCCCAGTTCCATTTCAATATATTTATTAAACAACATTCCCTTTCAAGCCTTACATCTGTAGACTGATTATACTAGTATGACAGGCAGTTTATCATTTACTTAATATTGAAATCTAAGAAAGTCACATGTTATGCTATGCTCGTTGAAATTAATAACTTATTGGAATGACATAAAATGAATCAACTGAAATACTGTTGAAGTGAGCAAAGTCATGGGAAGTTTTGAAATGTCAAAGGCAAAATATATCACCAGTATATCACTGAGCCAGAAAGAAGAATGACCTTTCACTGATGTGATGTGATTTTCTATTCTCTCAGGTCATGCAATAAAAATTAGAGCTAGTAAGTAGCAGAACATGGCATCTCACCATAAGAAAACTAAATGTTTAGGTGTATGTGCATAGAAAAGTTATTATTTGCGTAAAGTGTTTACTCCATATTTTATGTTGCAAATGCTGAGAATTCTGGTACCTTTTTGAATGAAGGAGTTCATAATATGTTCTGTCTCTGCCTCAGTTTCACATTCTATGCCCTAAAGACAGACCACATACTCAAAACCATCTTGTCATTAATGCAGCAGACACAAGAGAGCAACCTTTAAAAAGAATAAGGATTAAAGATGATGTCAAGCTGGAACATATGAGATAGAAGGAAATTGCATTTTTATTAAACAAGAAGGCAAATTCTGACAGGACCTCTTCTGAGATATTGTCACTTGCCAGCTACAATTATTTACCTGTTTGACTTATTGAATGCTAACTTTGGTAAACAATGGTTCCACAGCTAGAAAAATATGCAGATTTCTTAATTCAGTCATCCACATCTACTTTTATGTACACATTTAAATTTTCATAGATGTTGTGACAATAGGGTCTTACATCATACCTGAATAAAAGATAAGTAAAACTAATTTCCAGGGGAAAAATCTATGTCAGTAAGACATTTGCAAGGTAATTGGAAAAGGCATTGCTTAAACTTGTGCAAAATATTCCAACAATGCTTACATTTGGACATTAATGTCCTTAAGCTTACCTTAATAGTGTTAGCATGCATGCATTAAAGTGCAAGGACCTCAAGGATTAAGTTCCTAGAGCATCTCTGAAAAAGGTAGGAGGATAAATACACAATGAAAACAACTGGTTTTGAAAAACAATTTTGTAGTTAATCAGCAAGATTTTAGATAGTAGAAAGAGCAAAATCTAAACTGGCTGGCATAATCTCAGATAATGTTATGATAAATACACCTTACTTATTTATATATTTAGTTATTTAGTCTTATGTACTATGGCTTAACAGTTAATATCACTAGGCATGATATAGTTTAAAAGAGACTCAATCTGTACACATCATTTTATTTCATGAATGTCATGTCTTTTCATCTTACATTTTGGACCAAAGGTTTTGTAGTGTATATCGCAAGTTGCAATTTAGAGATCAAAACTGCTTGTGCGGATTCATTACCAACTGCAACCATTATTGGATGACTTAACCATATCTTATGTGAGAAATATACCAACAACTCAGTCTTTTGCAAGTTATGTCCTGGACAATTGTTGCTTGATTTTTTTTAATGTAACTTTTAATTTTCTTTTCTTTTCCAGTTTATTCATTACTGTTCACTATTGGTTTGTGCAGGACTATGCATGACAAGTGATTATGTATTCAGTCCTTGGCTATTAACATATTTGTACTTTCTGCTATTGCATAATTTTTGGGTTTCTCTTTATGGCATGTGGTTCTTCTTATTCAGATAATTAATACCCAGCAATCTAAACTTGGCTATGAACATTTTTGCTTACAAATACATCAGTGAGCTGAACCAAATACATTTAATTTTATTATATATCAGTCAGGTATATCACACTAATATCAAGTTGGAGACTTTTCTACCCATGTACATTGTTTTATAGATTTTGTGTCTCAACAGATGGAATTGGGCTTTTTCAATATAAATTGTTTCAACTAAACTCTGGCTTTAAAATATCAGGAGTTGAATCATCTGGTTTAGCTATATTATATCTACTCTTTATACACATGTATATTGGTTATCTCACTTGTACAGAAAACTCTTTGTATATATAGGGCCAACATTTGATCCTTATAGCAACAGCCATCAGGTACAATATTGCTTTCCATCATTTAAGTTCTTTCCTTCCAGGTTTCCCACTTTTGTTGTTAAATATTTGAGAGTACATATTTTGGACTGGTTTTGAGACTGCATTGTTATTGATAAAGATATTTGCAACTGTTGCTATTTCTGTCATTGATTTACCCCATGGTTGTAATCACTCGAGTTCTTTCTAATATTAACTACATGCTTTTGTACACCAGATTTTGGATATTACTCAGGTCCTCTCATTGAAGATTTGTTAAAAAAAATTTTCAGAAATCCTTCCAAACATCACATGTTATTTCTTTTATTAAAGAGACGTAGCGTTTTGTACATTACAGTACAATTTGTTTTTCATAGGCTATTATTGTCTCTTTTGATGTTAATTGGTTTAGGATGGTTCATTTTCTGACATAGCATTTCCATCCTTTGGATTTTGGCTATTATTGTCTGGTTTTTTGGAACCATTTCTTCTTTTTATTTTATTCCCATTTTTATTTAGTATTCAATTTTTCAGATTGACTTTGAGATGGATCTCTTAAGTTTGGTCTCTGGTCTGTCAGCAGATAGGGAAGACCTTGGAGTCTTTGGATTAGGTTCTTGCACACCAAATGTTAATACAGGTGAGGCATTGGGCCCAGAGGCTACATGAGGTATAGCCTTTGATCAGTTACACAAACATCTCAGATCTTTGAAATCCAATGTCTGGTATTCAAAATTATTCAAGGCTTATATTGCCAAAAACATAACACCAAGAGGACTCAGAGTGAGAATACAACCGCATGTGGGGGAAGCTGATGAGGAGCTCAATAATCAATGGGCAGCTATTCAGCAACAGGCTACTATGTCTTTTGTTGAAGCACTTGCTAAATTTCATGATCGAGTTATCGATCATGAAATCAGTGCAGTCTTGAAACTAGTTAATGATGTACAACCATTTGAAGGGGAAACATTGTTTAACAAACAGTTGACCAAAGTAGCATCAGATTTAAATAATTTGGAGGAACAATTAAAAATGAGAAAAATCAAGAAATTCAACAGAGACCAATTGGATTATCAAAGCACCAACCCTTTTAGTAATACCAACAAACATGTGAGATTCATACCACATCCTACACGAACCCCAAAAAGGAAAAGATCTAGGTCAATACTCAGAAATTGTACCCCAGACACTGGTTCATCTACCGATGACCTTTCTTCCTGTACTGACAATGATCTGCAGGCTGCATCAGGTTCACCGTCCCCCAAAAGAACACCAGCATTTATCCCTTTAGGACCAGATATCAGCGAGGGGGTAGAAAACACAAGAAAAATAAACAGCATACAGAGCCTATTGAAGTTAGCAATGCAAAAGTAAATGTGATACCTAATGTGAATGTTTTAAATCTATCAGATTTTGTGTTGACACCTATACATTTGTCTGTACTTAATAAAGGTCTCACATTTATACCGGGTTTCTTTGTATCTGAAGATGTATTAGCACAGGATTTTATGTCCTTTTGTAGAATGTTGAATTTGAAGTTGTATTTTTGTGATATGGACAATAACTACAGTTAGGACAAATTCATTTATCATAAATCACATTTTCTCCCTCCTATGCATCCTATTGTACATCAATTCCAGAATAGTATACTCAAAGATCTACACTTTTCTAGGTCCGAGACACGGTATAAGTCCAACAATATCACATTGGCTGAGCAACAAGCAATCAAGGAGTTACAGAACAATAGAAACATAGTTATCATTGCAGCTGATAAAGGTGGGGCTGTAGTCGTCTTAAATTGGTCGGATTATGATAATGAGGCCAAAAGACAACTTTCTGATAATAGATACTATTCTGAAATGGCGATTAATCCCACTTTTAGGTTCAAAAAACAGATTGATGATTTTTTGTTGTGTGCAAGGAATGAGGGCATTATTGCCAGTGACGTTATGCATCAGCTCATGATTCAGGACTCAGCCTATCAACACATATACTTTTCACCCAAAATACATAAGGACCCGGTGAATCCTCCTGGGAGACCCATTGTCTCAGGGAAGGGTTACATCACAGAACCATTATCTTTATATCTCACCAAACAACTCAAGCCTTTGTTATCCTTAGTACGATCACGGTTACAGGACACTACCAACTTCTTACAAATCATCTCAGATACTCAGTTAGAACCAGATTGGCTAATGTGTACACTTGATGTAAGTGCCCTTTATACTAACATCCCTCATCAAGGAGGCTTGGAGGCCCTGGCCTATTGGCTGGAGGTGGCCGGCTTATATCAGCCTGATTTCAACCAGTTTTTGGTTGGTCTTGCAGAACATGTCCTGACCAATAACGTCTTCTTCTATCAAGACATTTGCTACTGGCAAACAAAGGGCACAGCTATGGGGTCATCATTTGCCCCTATTTATGCTGATTTGTTCATGGCATTTGTTGAAAAGGATATCATCTATGACAGCCATAACAACATTTTTCTTGAAAATATTGATATTTGGAGATGTTATTTGGACGATTGCTGGATGGTATGGAAAGGAGAGACAAACCAATTGTTTG